>NW_025271044.1:0-1394 GCF_018294505.1 Triticum aestivum | reverse complement strand
TGCTACCTCTTGAGCACTGCGTTGGTTTTCCCCGAAGAGTAAGGGATGATGCAGCAAAGTAGTGTAAGTATTTCCCTCAGTTTTTGAGAACCAAGGTACCAATCCTGTAGGAGGCTACGCGTGAGTCCCTCGTACTTGCACAAAACAAATAAATCCTCGCAACCAACGCAAATAGGGTTTGTCAATCCCTATAAGGCCACTTACGAGAGTGAGATCTGATAGATATGATAAGATAATATTTTTGGTATTTTTATGAGAAAGATGCACAGTAAAATAAAGGCAATGTAAATAGCAAAGGAAATAACTAAGTAGTAGGAGATCAATATGATGAAGATAGACCCGGGGGCCATAGGTTTCACTAGTGGCTTCTCTCGAGAGCATAAGTATTCTACGATGGGTGAACAAATTACTATTGTGCAATTGACAGAATTGAGCATAGTTATGAGAATATCTAGGTACGATCATGTATATAGGCATCACGTCTGAGACAAGTAGATCGACTCCTGGCTGCATCTACTACTATTACTCCACTCATCGACTGCTATCCAGCAAGCATCTAGAGTATTAAGTTAAAAACAGAGTAACGCCTTAAGCAAGATGACATCATCTAGAGGGATAGACTCATGCAATATGAAGAAAACCCCATCTTGTATTCCTTGATGGCAACAATACAATACGTGCCTTGCTGCCCCTACTGTGACTGGGAAAGGACACCGCAAGATTGAACCCAAAGCTAAGCACTTCTCCCATTGCAAGAAAGATCAATCTAGTAGGCCAAACCAAACTGATAATTCGAAGAGACTTGCAAAGATAACCAATCGTACATAAAAGAATTCAGAGAAGATTCAAATATTATTCATAGATAGACTTGATCATAAACCCACAATTCATAGGTCTCAACAAACACACCACAAAAAGAAGATTACATCGAATTGTTCTCCACAAGAGAGGGGGAGAACATTGTATTGAGATCCAAAAAGAGAGAAGAAGCCATCTAGCTACTAACTATGGACCCGTAGGTCTAAGGTAAACTACTCACACTTCATAGGAGAGGCTATGGTGTTGATGTAGAAGCCCTCCGTGATTGATGCCCCCTCCGGCGGAGCTCTGGAATAGGCCCCAAGATGGGATCTCGTGGATACAGAAAGTTGCGGCAGTGGAATTAGGTTTTTGGCTCCGTATCTGATCGTTTGGGGGTACGTAGGTATATATAGGAGGAAGGAGTACATCAGTGGAGCAACAGGGGGCCCACGAGGGTGGAGGGCGCGCCTGGTGGGGGTGGGCGTGCCCCCTACCTCGTGGCCTCCTCTTTTGCTTTCTTGACGTAGGGTCCAAGTCTCCCGGGTCTTGTTCGTTGAGAAAATAACATTACCGAAGGTTTCATTCCGTTTGGA
>NW_025271043.1:0-1394 GCF_018294505.1 Triticum aestivum | reverse complement strand
TATGAAAAATTACCATCAGTCCTATAGCACATGTGCCCACGTTGTGTAAAAAACTCATGATTTTATCGCGCTCCAAGTATTTAATAATATTCACGCTGCATCGTTACCGCAGAACGTCTACCACCGTTTCATTGCCGTCCGTGAGGGGGGCCACAACCCGGAGATGCGTGCCGCCTCTTCGGACATGCCACAACACCACCCCGCATGTATGAGGGCCCGGTACGATGCTCCGGTGGCATTGCTACCCCCCAGGGCCCCCGTCCCGCCTAACCCTGTAGCGTTTGACCACGGGATCTAGCCCTTTGACTTTGCACGGACGGGCTTTGACCAGTGGACCTCTCCACCCGGTTGTGTTAGGTCGGCCCATAGGAACACTTTGGAGCAACATCCGGGCCAGGCCCACAGCTACATCCACTCCGTGTAGACTCGACGCGTCCGTTTCCCCCCTCCGGGTGCCGGCGGCGGCGCCGTCCGTGAGGGGGGGCACGCACCAAAGACGCGTGCTGGGCGTTTGCAACCGCCTCAACACTTCCAGACTTGTGAGAGGCCGCCTACGCAAGATTTTACGGTATGCTACCCCCCGAAGGCCACCGGCCACAGTCGTAGACGTGCGAAGAGCAATCGCGTAGAGGGAAGTGTTCAGATACTTCTCCATCACAAAAAAGTTATGAAAAATTACCATCAGTCCTATAGCACATGTGCCCACGTTGTGTAAAAATCTCATGATTTTATCGCGCTCCAAGTATTTAATAATATTCACGCTGCATCGTTACCGCAGAACGTCTACCACCGTTTCATTGCCGTCCGTGAGGGGGGCCACGCACCGGAGACGCGTGCCGCCTCTTCGGACATGCCACAACACCACCCCGCATGTATGAGGGCCCGGTACGACGCTCCGGTGGCATTGCTACCCCCCAGGGCCCCCGTCCCGCCTAACCCTGTAGCGTTTGACCACGGGATCTAGCCCTTTGACTTTGCACGGACGGGCTTTGACCAGTGGACCTCTCCACCCGGTTGTGTTAGATCGGCCCATAGGAACACTTTGGAGCAACATCCGGGCCAGGCCCACAGCTACATCCACTCCGTGTAGACTCGACGCGTCCGTTTCCCCCCTCCGGGTGCCGGCGGCGGCGCCGTTCGTGAGGGGGGCCACGCACCGGAGACGCGTGCCGCCTCTTCGGACATGCCACAACACCACCCCGCATGTATGAGGGCCCGGTACGACGCTCCGGTGGCATTGCTACCCCCCCAGGGCCCCCGTCCCGCCTAACCCTGTAGCGTTTGACCATGGGATCTAGCCCTTTGACTTTGCACGGACGGGCTTTGACCAGTGGACCTCTCCACCCGGTTGTGTCGGGTCGGCCCAGAGGGACACCGGGGAGCAACATCCGGGC
>NW_025271042.1:0-1394 GCF_018294505.1 Triticum aestivum | reverse complement strand
CAAGTGACGTGGGCTTCTTGTGGGACGTGGATGTAGTGTCCGACATCGACGGCCACATGTATCTCACACCGACGATACTTGCTATTTAGGGTTTCCTCTACCGCTTGGCGACCCAGCCCATGTCACTTGTGGGACGTGGATGTAGTGTCCGACACCGACGGCCACATGTATCTCACACCCACGATACTTGCTATTTAGGATTTCCTCTACCACTCGGTGACCCTCGACGACCCTCGTTCCTGATAAAAAAAGAGGAAGAAGAAGAAAAAAAGAGGAGAAGAAAGAATAGAGGAGGTCTTCTCCTCTATTCTTTCTTCTCCTCTTTTTTTTCTTCCTCTTCTTTTTTATCCTCTTCTTCCTCTCATGTTTGACGACCCTCGACCCCTCGGCGACCCTAGACCCCCTCTCGACCCCCTCATGTCGAAGTTATCGGGTAGGGGGTATATCGACAACGACATACCCGATACATACATACATACATACATACATATCACATGCATCCATACATATATGAACAAAATTAATATCTAATTAACAACCTAAATAAAAAACTAATACATATAGGAAGAAGAAGAAAAAAGAAGAGAAGAAAGAATAGAGGAGGAGAAAGAATAGAGGAGAAGACTTCCTCTCCTCTTCTTCTCCCTCTTCTTCCCCTTCTTCCCCGCCTCTCTCATGAATGTCTGACGTCCCCCCTCCCCCCTCATCATCATCTATCATCCCCCCTCTCATGTTCGATGACCCTCGACCCCTCGGCCGCCCTCTCGGCACACCCACGACCTAAAATGACCTAAAATGAAAATAACCTAAAATGCACTAAAGTTATCGACGACCCTCTCGACACACCCACGAATAAGAAAATATATCATCTTCTTCATCTCCTCTTCTTTGCATATTCACATAGCCACATACACATACATAGCCACATACATATTCATCTATGAATAAAAAAACATCATAGGTACAATTCATATCGACATTCATACATACATGAAAAAAATTATATGAACATCGTGAACAAAAAGATCATCGAGCAAAATTATTTTCCATGAACATACATATAGCCACATTCATATAGAACTTCTGCATATATGAACATATATAGATGATTTTCTAAAAATGTAACTTTTGCATATATGAACATATATACACAGAGAAAATACATGCATATATAGCCATATCCATACGTACATACATATCGACATTCATACATACATGAAAAAAATCAATGAACGTATAAACAGAGAGCAGTGGCGGCAATGGGTGGCGTCGTCGGCGACGGGGATGGGAAAGGGGGGAGCTCACTGGGGGCGGGCGGCGACGGGGAGAGGAGGCCAGCGACGGGAAGGAGGACGGCGGGCTCGGGGATGCCGGCGATGGGTACGGCGTGCACG
>NW_025271041.1:0-1394 GCF_018294505.1 Triticum aestivum | reverse complement strand
TGGTGCATCTTGAGCACAGAAAAACTATGGAGTTCAAATAAGTTCAAAAAAATGAAATCCCTTTGTAACAAACGAGTTTCCGTATGAAACCCTGATACTTCGAAAGAGATTGTCCGTTTTGTACACGAAGTGCATCCAGTTTTTGCCGTAACCCTCTATATTTTTTGCACATGCTATGTGGGTCAAATGATGATACCATGCCAACTTTCAACCTTTTCAGAGTTCATTTGAAATGCTTTTCAATTTCAGGGTCTTATAGCTCAAAATAATTAGTAAATGCATGAAAAATAACAAATGAAGTCAGAAAGGGTTGAAAATTGATGATGTGGCTTTGAATGGTGCATTTTGTGCACCGAAAAACTATGGAGTTCAAATAAGTTCAAAAAAAATGAAACCCCTTTGTAACAGACGAGTTTCCGTATGAAACCCTGATACTTCGAAAGTGATTGTCCGTTTTGTACACGAAGTGCATCCAGTTTTTGCCGTAACCCTCTCTACATTCTTGCACATGCTATGTGGGTCAAATGATGATACCATGCCTACTTTCAACCTTTTCAGAGTTCATTTGAAATGCTTTCCAATTTCAGGGTATTATAGCTCAAAATAATTAGTAAATGCATGAAAAATAACAAATGAAGTCAGAAAGGGTTGAAAATTGATGATGTGGCTTTGAATGGTGCATTTTGAGCACAGAAAAACTATGGAGTTCAA
This sequence comes from Triticum aestivum, assembly GCF_018294505.1. Taxonomy (NCBI): domain Eukaryota; kingdom Viridiplantae; phylum Streptophyta; class Magnoliopsida; order Poales; family Poaceae; genus Triticum; species Triticum aestivum. The sequence continues at coordinate 683 of NW_025271041.1, read as the reverse complement.
ATAAGTTCAAAAAATTGAAATCTCTTTGTAACAGACAAGTTTCCTTATGAAACCCTGACACTTCGAAAGAGATTGTCCGTTTTGTACACGAAGTGCATCCAGGTTTTGCCGTAACCCTCTCTACTTTCTTGCACATGCTATGTGGGTCAAATGATGATACCATGCCAACTTTCAACCTTTTCATAGTTCATTTGAAATGATTTTCAATTTCAGGGTCTTATAGCTCAAAATAACCAGTAAATGCATGAAAAATAACAAATGAAGTCAGAAAGGGTTGAAAATTGATGATGTGGCTTTAATGGTGCATTTTGAGCACAGAAAAACTATGGAGTTAAATAAGTAAAAAAAATGAAATTTCTTTGTAACAGACAAGTTTCCGTATGAAACCGTGATACTTCGAAAGAGATTGTCCGTTTTGTACACGAAGTGCATCCAGTTTTTGCCGTAACCCTCTCTACTTTCTTGCACATGCTATGTGGGTCAAATGATGATACCATGCCAACTTTCAACCTTTTCAGAGTTCATTTGAAATGCTTTCCAATTTCAGGGTATTATAGCTCAAAATAATTAGTAAATGCATGAAAAATTACAAATGAAGTCAAAAAGGGTTGAAAATTGATGATGTGGCTTTGAATGGTGCATTTTGAGCACAGAAAAACTATGGAGTTCAAATAAGTTCAAAA
>NW_025271040.1:0-1394 GCF_018294505.1 Triticum aestivum | reverse complement strand
GAGCAAGAGTCCGAACTTGCCAAGGCCTGCCAGAGCACACAAGATGCCCGAGCCGAAGCACAGGGCGCCCTCTAGGAAATCCAGGAGGCCAAGAAGATCGCGGCAGGTAAGGCTTTTATAATGCAGAGCAAATATGTGAAGGAAAGGTTCCTTTTACTGACACAGATTTGGAGCTCTCCAGGGGCGTTTGCGGATCTGCCGTGCAGCGTGTCAGATGCCACGAAATTCTATCAAGGTTTTAAAATAGGTATAACAATCGTTAGTAGGGACCACCTGTGAATTCCCTTGCACGTCCATGCTTTTTGCCTTCTTGGTTTATACGTCCCTTGATAGGTCCGATGGTCAGGTTGTCAGGAAAAGAGGCCTGGGGGAAGAAAGAAACCTGAAAAGAAAAAGAAATAGTGAAAGTATGTGGGTCCAGGAGCGGTTGAGTCGTACTGTGGACCCTGGACTAGCTGTGCCTCCGTTCACGCCCACGGTATTTTGAGTGCATAATTATGTACGCGCGGCACAAATGTCGCCACTTGATTGGGACTGGGACGAAGGCCGAATTGCTAGTCAAGCTCTGGACGAGCTGGACAGTCCTGCTGTAGAGTAGTTTAGACTCGCTTGACATTGTCTGGGGGCTTTACTGCCGAATTGAGGTCCTGCCTAAAAAGACTACTTTTTACTTCTGCTGCAAGGGCCGCGGTGTGCTCCTCAGTACGGAGGGAGCATTCCGTATTTCCGTTGACCGTTATGACACCGTGTGGTCCAGGCATCTTGACCTTGAGATAGGCGTAGTGCTGCACCGCATTGAATCGAGCGAATGCGGTTCGTCCGAGCAGTACATGATAGCCACTGTGGAAGGGGACGATATCGAAGATCAATTCTTCACTTCAGAAATTATCCGGGGACACGAAGACCACTTCTAGTGTGATTGAGCCCGTACAATAGGCCTCTACACCTGGTATGACACCTTTAAAGGTGGTTTATGTGGGCTTGATCCTTGAGGGATGATTACCCATTTTGCGTACTGCATCCTGATAGAGCAGCTTCATGCTGCTTCCACCGTTCATGAGGACTCGTGTAAGGTGGAATCCATCAATGATTGGGTCGAGCACCAGTGCGGCTGAGCCGCCATGACGGATACTAGTCGGATGGACCCTGCGATCAAAAGTAACCGGACAAGAGGACCATGGGTTAAACTTCGGGGCGACTGGCTCCATCGCGTAGACGTCCCTGAGTGCGCGCTTGTGCTCCCTATTGGGGATATGGGTAGCATATATCATGTTCACCGTTTTAACTTGGGTGGGGGACTTCTTCTATCCCCCTATATTCGATGGTCGGGGCTCCTCATCATCGTCGTCACTTTGCGGCCTCTTCTCCTTGTTTTACACATTTAACCTGCCGGC
>NW_025271039.1:0-1394 GCF_018294505.1 Triticum aestivum | reverse complement strand
CCCCCTCGCACCGCCGCCGGGCCGCCGCCCAAGATTCCGGTGAAAGCAGCCGGCGGGAGCACGCCGAAAGGCCGCCACACGCACGAGGCCTCCCCTCTCCCCCCTCCTACGTCGGCGGGCCGGAAAGTTGCGGATCTGCGGCCCTTCATCGCGGGCCACCGGATTTGGCTTTTCCGGCCACCGGTGGCTGCGCCAAGCGATGGAATGGTCGGGGAGCATCTCCCGCAGCCCCGACAAGGTCGCATCGCCGCATGCAGGTACGGGTTCGTCCTCCCGCCGCCGTGATGGTTCGCGGGCATGGATTCGTCCGGCCGTCCACCGGGCTCAGCGCTCACGCAACGGCTCTGTGGCTCGCCGATGCCGCTCATACAGTGCGACGACTGCACGCGGACAGTGCGACGACTGCACGCGGACAGTGCTGCGGCTAACTTCGGGCACGCCGAAGCACCCCGGATGGGTGTTCTTCAAATGCGAAAATGATGGGGTACATGATGTTTTCGTTCGGCTCATTTTGATAGCTCATTCTTTGGTTCAATTGCGGTAGCTCATGTCGAACATCATCATGTGTGTAGGAAGATGGATGCTCATTTTGGTTTTGGAAAGGCGAATATATTGATTTATGGATAGGAAGAAACTTAATAGACGTTGACGCACTCCTTAAAGAATCAAAGGCAATGATGCGGCTGCATGTGCAACTAGAGGGGAATCAACGTCTACTTCTTCCGAATCAAAGATGAAGAAAGAAGAATGCAAAATTAAGAATCCATATATCAACAACGAATGCATGGAGAAGATATTAGTCCAACTAGTGGTAGCAGTTATGGAAGTTGGAAATCTTCTAAAATGCACACTTGTGGTTCTTGTTTTTTTTATCTTGCTATTCTTCCAAAGATTTGGTGATGTCTTATGTATCCAATGTTGCTGAAAAAGCAAAGAAATGCATTATATTGGATCAAAGTAAGGTGCAAATTTAGGTTTTCTGGGACAGGAGGAGCTGCGCCAGATCAGACCCCGCAAAGCTGACCCGTAAAAGACATATTCCGCGAATATCTTTTTTACGGGTCCGTTATGCCGGGTCTGCATCTGCGGCCGTCCTCGCCAGCCCGCAAAGCCGTTTTTCCGTAAACTGTAAACGCGTTTTGCGGGCTGGCCGGATGCGGAGTCTGCTAGAGATGCTCTTACATGGCTGAAGATGGCGCGACCCAAACAACAACATGATCCAAGACAACCTAGACTCAAATGTATAACACATGGCATTGGCATGAAAACGAGAAACGTCCACAACGAGATTTTGAACAACAACCAATCATAACCATAGTTTAAAAAACCGAATCGGAAATCGAATCGGAAAGATTGTCCGTTCAGATTTTACCAGTCGGACTGCCGGTTCACCA
>NW_025271038.1:0-1394 GCF_018294505.1 Triticum aestivum | reverse complement strand
GAGATCATCGCCCTGTGTGCACTGGTGGCAGCTCCTCTTTTCGCATACCTGGTGAACTCCATGGATGTTTCTGGGCTCTCCTGGTGCACGAGGATAATGGTGTCATGTGGCGTCTCAGGGGTTCTGACCTACTACCTGGTGTTCATGCTACACCACTGGACATGGCCGGGGCGAAAACAAGCTGGCAGAAGCAAGGATGATGTGCCTTCCTCCGGCATGCTCAAGTTTTGGGCAGAGGCTTTACTCGTGGCGGCTGCATTGCTGCTGGTGCTAAGGTATCTGGTTTCTGTCCGGCTTGGTCTACAACAATCACTGGTTGGTACACTCTGTCGAAATGTGCAGCGACTATGATAGTACACTAGTATTTGCTTGCTTGTTCCGTGTTTGGTTGGAGATAGCTAACCGGGCATGCCGCTCGGTACTAGTATTTGCTTGTTGTGCATATGTTGTAGTACTATGTGTTGTTAGGCCTCAGCCGCCATGCCTGTGGTTGTAGAGATTTTCAAGCATTGCTCACGAGTCACGACGAAATGCCACTGGAAATGTGCCTTGCGGATTTGTCACGGAAAGTTAGAAGCAACATTGGCTATGTTGTGTTTATTTTCATTGGTTGTTGCGCATATATAATTATTGTACATAAATCTTTAAAGGCTGCATTTTACGGTAATGTAAACATCAGATGGCCAAATTTGTACCTTTTCACATGGAGCATGGTAGTACTAGCTAGTACCTAATGTATCGTACCATGTTCATTGAGAGAGAGAGAGACTAGTACAGAACCGGGCTTTAGCGCCGGTTCGTAAGGGCCTTTAGTGCCGGTTCTACAACCGGCACTAAAGAGTGGAGACTAAAGGCCCCCCTCCTTTACTACCGGTTCGGCATGAACCGGCGCTAAACTGCCACCACGTGGCACGAGCCAGGCCCGGGTGCTGGTAGACTATTAGTACCGGTTGGTAACACCAACCGGTACTAAATGTTTGGGGGAGGGGGGTTGGTTTTATTTTTTATTTTCCATTAATTTTGTGTTTTCTATTTAATTCTTTTTTGTTTGCTGGTATTTTACGATACTACATATTGTACACATTATGCACATGTATAGATAGATTTTCTCGTAGAACCGCATATATAGATAAATATATATCATCGAATGTCTCGCAACCAACACCATTAATTATTCACACACACACACACACACACACACACACACACACACACACACACACACACACACACACACACACACACATATATATATATATATATATATATGTATAATTTCTTCTACATTGCCTTGGTGCTTCGGAGCACGATGACAATTGGTTCATGGGGGCGGTAGCGGGTAATAGTATTCTCTTTTGGGACCTATGACCTGGTCGAGCAAAAATCCCGCTATT
>NW_025271037.1:0-1394 GCF_018294505.1 Triticum aestivum | reverse complement strand
CCGAGGTGCATGCTCTAACTTGGCTGGGTTATATTGCTCATATCATGCATATGGTGTCTTGCATTGCCATGCCATCTGCTTAAATTAGACATGCTTTGTGTGAATGCCTCATGTTTGCTTTCTATATCAGATATGTGAATTATGAAATGCCATGTTTTTCAGCCAGTTATCATATATGTGAATTATGCACCGCCATGGAGCCAGGCATCATATATGTGAATTATCTCATGCCATCTTTTTTCGTTACGTATTCCATTTGTCGACAATCTATGTATATTGAACTACTCTTCATGTGTATCAGCCATTTGAGCCGGTTATGGAAAAATCTGGAGTGAAAACAAGGTCTTTAGAGCAGGCAATGGTACCTGTTGAAGCATATATCTCGAAGGTTACAGTGAGCTCCTCAGAGGAGGATTCAGAGACAGATGACCAGTCCTATATCCCACCTGAGGTGTATGCTCTAAGTTGGAATGTTTATATTTCTCATATGATGCATATGATGTCTTGATTGCTTAGTTTAGACATCATATGCACAATATTGAATTCTATCTGCTTAGTTTAGAGATCATACATGCGAGTGCCAGCTGCTTAGTATATGAATCAATTATGTCAATTATATCATGCCATCCTATATACTTAGACAACATGTATGTGAATTATTTCATCCCAGCCTATTTTAGAAAGACATCATATAGTTTTGTCATGTCATCCTGTTTAGGTACTCATCATATGTTGAATTATGCCATTATATCTTGTTAAGTTATCCATCATATATCTGAAACTGTGTCATGCTATCCTGTTAAGTTAGGCATCATATATGTGAAATTGTGTCATGCTGTCCTATTTGGTTAGACAACATATATGTGAATTACCCCATCTGTCTATCATACGATGTCTGTACGTTCAATTTCTTTTCTTGTTTATCAGCCATTTGAATTAGAGGGGGTGATGGCAGTATCTAAGGGAGCAAAAACCCGTTCTTCACAAAAGATAGTGTTGCCCATCGATGCAGATAGAACCATGGTTGTACTGGCCCACAAACTAGCCCCACCACACATAATCGAGACTCTTCCAGATTGCACACTTACACCGTTGGGCAGAGAACCAGCTACAACCCATCTAACCGCAACCCCAGCGGATAGTAACCCACTTATAGTTGATAAAGCACCATGTCCACCATAGAGTACCCCCACACGAGTAGTTTGTAAAGCTACTGCAGTGCCCAAAGCACGAAGACCACCACAGCTAACCCAAACTCCACGTTTAAAGCAGAAGAGCAACTGTTCTCAAGTCAGCTTCCGTAGCTATGGTCCATACTCCTTTGCTGTTGCATCACTGTATTTACTCATACCAACTACTTTCGAATTTGAAGGATCCAATTGAAACTCCAATGG
>NW_025271036.1:0-1394 GCF_018294505.1 Triticum aestivum | reverse complement strand
CTGAAAGACTAGCTAGAAATGAGGTTAAGGTATACACAGGGAACATAGTAAATGTTACTATACCTTCCATCGGTGTATTGCCGTCTGTATTTATTTTCATAATTCATTTAGAGTTTTACAAACTCTATCCCATTGCATAAGGTATCTTGCAAGAAGGTTGTTCATAAGAGAACTTTTTATGTTCGATGTTATGAATAACACAAGGGCCATACTTTCATTATGAATGAGATGTATGTTATGAATATTGATAATAATACAATACCTCTGGGTTTACTTTCATAATTCATTTTAGAGTTTCATACACTCTAGCCCATTGCACAATGTTTGTTGCAAAAGAGTTGTTCATAAAAACAACAATTGTTGTTAAGTATTATGAATAACATAAGGGCCATACTTCCATCATCGATGGGACGTATGTTATGAATATTGAGGGTAATATGATACATCCATAACACTGACGCTAAATATCACAAGACTAAAAGAATACCACACAAGTGTGGCACTACATTTGGTCACATTGGAGAAACCCGCATGGAAAATTCCATTATGATGGATTTTGAAGTCTTTTTGATTTTGAATCATCTGACACTTGCACCTTTCCTCCGAAAAGTGAAGTGACTAAAATACCGTTCACAGGCCATAAGGAACGAACAACAAACTTATTAGTGATCATACATTTGATGTGTGTAGTCCGATAAGTGTTGTTAGTGGTGGATTTATTTATCTTCAGAAATGACTCAAGTAGATATATGGATATTTACTTGATGAGACGTAAGTCTGGATCTTTTGAAATCATTCGAAAGGTTCTCAAAAATGAAGTAGAAGTTATTGTAACAAGAAAATTATGTTTCTGCAATTTGATTGCACAAAGGAATATTTGAGTTACATGTTTAGCGAATGTCTGATGAGTTGTGAAAGGGGTTTCATAAACTTGCACCTCCCAGAACACCACTGCAAGTGAAAGTCCGTGGAGATGTAATCAAACCATTTATGACATGGTAAGGTCAAAGATGACATAAATAAATTTGCCATTATCCCTTTTAAAGTGATGCTTTAGAGACTACGGTTTTTACACTGAAAAGAGCTTCATCAGGTCTGTTGAAATGAAGCCATGGTATGGTACGCCCAACCATGTTGTATCTTTTCTTAACATTTGGAATATGGGGCTTGTGTAAAAGGTTACAAACCTATTCCAAATCAGACAAGTGCTACTTTGTAGGTTATCCCAAGTCATTGGGTATTCCTCCCTCACTATACCGAGGCAAATAGGTTTGCCACAAAGAACGGTATGCTTTAAAAGAGAATGGTTCTTTCTAAAAGGTGAGTGGGAGAATAGTGCAACTCGACGAGATAAACAGTATCTTCATCAGATCAAAGGAAAGAGACCTTGGAAG
>NW_025271035.1:0-1394 GCF_018294505.1 Triticum aestivum | reverse complement strand
AAGCCTTGCAAGCACTGCAACTAATATGTTAGTTGTGAGATGATGTATTACGGAACGAGTAAAGAGACTTGCCGGTAACGAGATTGAACTAGGTATTGGATACCGACGATCAAATCTCGGGCAAGTAACATACCGATGACAAAGGGAACAACGTATGTCGTTATGCGGTCTGACCGATAAAGATCTTCGTAGAATATGTAGGAGCCAATATGGGCATCCAGGTCCCGCTATTGGTTATTGACCGGAAACGTGTCTTGGTCATGTCTACATTGTTCTCGAACCCGTAGGGTCCGCACGCTTAAGGTTTCGATGACAGTTATATTATGAGTTTATGAGTTTTGATGTACCGAAAGAGTTCGGAGTCCCGGATGAGATCGGGGACATGACGAGGAGTCTCGAAATGGTCGAGACGTAAAGATCGATATATTGGACGACTATATTCGGAGTTCGGAAAGGTTCCGAGTGATTCGGGTATTTTCCGGAGTACCGGGGGGTTACGGGAATACGGGGCAGAGTATTGGGCCTTGATGGGCTTTAGTGGGAAGAGGAGAAAAAGGCTGCGCCCCCCCTCCCCTCTAGTCCGAATTGGACTAGGGAAAAGGGGGCCGGCCACCTCTCCTTCTCCTCCTATTCCTTCTTCCTTCCTCCCCTCTTGGTGGACTCCTACTAGGACTTGGAGTCCTAGTAGGACTCCCTATCCTGGCCGCACCTTTGCCTTGGCCGGCCTCCTTCTCCTCCATCCTTTATATACAGGGGCAAGGGGCACCCCATAGACACAAGTTGATCCACGTGATCTATTTCTTAGCCGTGTGCGGTGCCCCCTGCCACCATATACCTCGATAATACTGTAGCGGAGTTTAGGCGAAGCCCTGCTGCTGTAGTTCATCAAGATCGTCACCACGCCGTCGTGCTGACGGAACTCTTCCCCGACACTTTGCTGGATCGGAGTCCGGGGATCGTCATCGAGCTGAACGTGTGCTCGAACTCGGAGGTGCCGTAGTTTCGGTGCTTGATCGGTTGGATCGTGAAGACGTACGACTACTTCCTCTACGTCGTGTCATCGCTTCCGCAGTCGGTCTGCGTTGGGTACGTAGACAACACTCTCCCCTCGTTGCTATGCATCACATGATCCTGTGTGCGCGTAGGAATTTTTTTTTGAAATTACTACGAAACCCAACACTCCGTACAGCCACTCCAAACATGTCCGGAGCGGGAGGCAAGTGGATGGCCTCCTCCGTCACGGAGGAGGACATTACGAAGCTTCGAGAGGCCGGATACTTGGCTGCAGACATCGCGCACCGACTCCCGGACTTGGGACAGATTATTCCGGCTCCGGAACCCCGTGAGAGGGTTGTGTTCCTTCCCCACTTCGTCCGCCGACTGGGATTCCCCCT
>NW_025271034.1:0-1394 GCF_018294505.1 Triticum aestivum | reverse complement strand
GTGGGACGGGCACAGCGCGTTCCAATTGAGATTGGTCAAAATTCGGGTGCTGCTGTCCCTACTGTTGATGCTTCTTTGGCTCCTGCTCCTGCGGCGGCTGAGGAGGATGACGATTATGCGGGCGATTATGAGGATGAGGTTGATCAAAATCAGAACTACGTGCAGCCACCAGCACCACCACCAGCAGGTCGACCTCAGGTATATATTCGCAACGGTAGGCCGGCACCACCACCTCAGGTACGAGATCATGACCATCTCCCTAAACTGAAATTGAATATTCCACCATTTGAGGGTAGATATGTTCCTGATATATATCTTACTTGGGAGTTAGAAACTGAACAACGATTTACATGTTTACAATATCTTGAGGAGAGACGTGTTCCTGCTGCTGTTTGTGCTTTCACTAGCTTTGCATGTGTTTGGTGGTCTGAACATTGTAGATTATATCCTGTTCCAGCTACTTGGGCTGCTTTGAAAACTGCTATGCGTACTCGTTGGGTTCCACCATATTATCAACGTGAATTACTTCAAAAACTGCAGCGTTTAAGACAAGGGGAAAATTCTGTAGAAGAATATTATCAGGAATTACAAACTGGCATGATTAGATGTGGTATTGTTGAGGAGAATGAAGCTATGCTTGCACGTTTTATGGGTGGATTAAATAAAGAGATTCAGACCATTCTAGAGTATAAGGATTATAATAATATCACTCGTTTATTCCATCTTGCTTGTAAAGCTGAACGTGAAGTGCAGGATCGACAGCCATTGGCGCGAACTAACTTTTCTGCAGGTCGACCTTCCTCATGGACACCGCGTGCATCTTCTACTTCCACTTCACCATCACCTCCATCAGGTGCCACCTCCAGCCGTGAAACAAGAAAGCAGGCACAACCACCACTCTCTGCCAAGAGCACCCCTGCTGGGCCTGCACAGAGCTCTTCTTCTTCCATGGCATCGACAGGGCACACAAGTGATATTATTTGTCGACGTTGTAAGGGAAGAGGACATTTTGCGAGAGAATGCAAATCTCAGCGTGTCATGATTGCTACTGAGGATGGTGGGTATGAGTCCGCTAGTGACTATGATGAGGAGACTTTGGCTCTTATTACACGTGAAGAACATGGTGGAGATGATTCTGAAAATGAGACGCAATACATGGCTCCTGAAGACGCTGACAGGTATGAATGTTTAGTTGCTCAACGTGTTTTGAGTGTGCAGGTCACACAAGCAGAGCAAAATCAGAGGCATAATTTGTTCCATACAAAGGGAGTTGTGAAGGAACGTTCTGTTCGCGTCATCATAGATGGAGGGAGCTGTAACAACTTGGCTAGCATGGAGATGGTGGAGAAGCTATCTCTCACCACAAGACCACATCCACATCCTTACTACATCCA
>NW_025271033.1:0-1394 GCF_018294505.1 Triticum aestivum | reverse complement strand
CATAAACATCTCCAAAAGTGGCTAAGAAATTTAGTATCACGATCGGAAACAATAGTATTTGGCACACCATGCAAGCGAATAATTTCACGAAAGAACAAATCAGCAACATTAACAGCATCATCGCTTTTATGACATGGTATAAAGTGTGCCATTTTCGAGAATCTATCCACGACAACAAATATGCTATCCCTCCCCTTCTTTGTTCGAGGTAAACCTAAAACAAAGTCCATAGATATATCCTCCCAAGGAACACTAGGTACAGGCAAAGGCATATATAAACCATGAGGATTGAGTCGTGACTTAGCTTTTTGACATGTAGTGCAGCGAGCAACAAAACGCTCAACATCTCGTCTCATCTTTGGCCAAAAGAAATGTGTAGCAAGTACGTCCTCTGTCTTCTTCACGCCAAAGTGTCCCATTAATCCTCCTCCATGCGCCTCCTGCAACAACAAAAGACGAAGAGAGCTAGCTGGAATGCATAGCTTGTTAGCACGGAACACAAATCCATCATTAACGACAAACTTGTTCCAGGTTCTTCCTTCTTTACAATTCTGCAATACATCTTTAAAATCAGCATCATGCACATATTGATCTTTGATGGTCTCCAAACCAAATATTTTGAAGTCAAGTTGTGAAAGCATAGTATAGCGACGAGACAATGCATCAGCAATAACATTTTCTTTACCCTTCTTGTGTTTAATGACATACGGGAAAGTTTCAATGAATTCAACCCATTTAGCATGTCTACGATTCAGTTTAGCTTGACTTTTAATATGTTTCAAAGATTCATGATCAGAATGTATAACAAATTCTTTGGGTCATAAATAATGTTGCCATGTTTCTAAAGTCCGAACAAGAGCATATAGTTCTTTATCATAAGTAGAATAATTCAGACTAGGCCCACTCAATTTTTCAGAAAAGTATGCAACAGGTTTGCCATCTTGTAATAACACACCTCCTAATCCAATGCCACTAGCATCACATTCAAGCTCAAAAGTCTTATTAAAATCAGGAAGTTGGAGTAAAGGAGCATGTGTCAACTTATCTTTCAATACCGTGAAGGCTTCTTCCTGTGCGGTACCCCAAACAAAAGGCACATCCTTCTTTGTAAGCTCGTTGAGAGGTGCAGCAATGGTGCTAAAATCTCTCACAAAACGCCTATAGAAACTAGCGAGTCCAAGAAAACTCCGCACTTGTGTGACCGTTTTGGGCTGCGGCCAACTCTCAATAGCTTCAATCTTGGCTTTATCAACTTCAATTCCCTGTGGAGTAACAACATAGCCAAGAAAAGATACTCGGTCGGTGCAAAAGGTGCACTTCCCAAGGTTACCAAACAAACGTGCATCACGTAGAGCAATAAAAACAGCACGTAAATGTTCCAAATGTTCTTCCAA
>NW_025271032.1:0-1394 GCF_018294505.1 Triticum aestivum | reverse complement strand
CATCTGCTACACCCTTCTGATGAAATAATTAGCTATGATGCTCATCTGGTTCGGAATGCCGAGGCCAGGCTTTATGCCTTAAACGCATTGAACGTTGCACCACTCAAGGGCATTGAAAACATTCCCGTCGTGCGTGAATTCCTAGACGTCTTTCCTGAAGAACTCCCAGGGATTCCCCCTGCTAGAGCTGTCGAATTCGTCATCGACTTGAAACCAGGCACCACTCCTATAGCCAAGAGACCCTACAAGATGCCGCCGCATGAACTCCTTGAGCTTAAGGAGGAAATCGATAAATCTCTTCAAAGTGGTTTCATTCGCCCAAGTTGCTCTCCTTGGGGAGCACCTTCTCTCTTTGTCAAGAAGAAAGATGGGACAAACCGATTGGTCCAAGACTACCGTCCTATAAATCAAGCTACCATTCAGAATAAGTATCCTCTTCCTCGGATCAATGATCTGTATGATCAATTGGCTGGATCATCAGTATTCTCTAAACTCGACTTGAGGTTGGGTTACCATCAGATCCGTGTTCGTGAGGAAGATATCCCCAAGACCGCCTTTGTAACTCGTTATGGTTCATACGAGTACACCGTCATGTCTTTCGGCTTAACCAATGCTCCAGCCACCTTCTCTCGCCTGATGAACTATATATTCATGGATTACCTCGACAAGTTCGTCGTGGTTTATCTGGATGATATTCTGGTATTTTCCAAGAACGAAGAGGAACATGCTGAACATCTTCGCCTCGTGCTAGAAAAGCTACGAGAGCATCAACTTTATGCCAAGTTCTCCAAATGTGAATTCTGGCTTCCCGAAGTAACCTATCTTGGGCATGTCATCTCTAAGGATGGTATTGCCGTCAACCTTGAACGAGTTCAGGCTATTCTCGATTGGACTCCTCCGAAGAACGTTAAGCAAGTCAGAAGTTTTCTCGGTCTCGCCAGCTACTGCCGTCGATTCGTCGAGAACTTCTCCAAGATTGCCAGGCCTCTGACTAACCTATTGCATAAGGGCGTCAAGTTCCAATGGACAGATAAATGTCAGGAAAGTTTCCAGGCACTCAAGGACAAGTTGACTTCTGCCCCAGTACTAGCTCCTCCTGATACTAAGAAGGACTTCGTCATTTACTGCGACGCTTCCCGTCAAGGACTAGGCTGTGTCCTAATGCAAGAGCGCAAAGTGGTTGCTTATGCCTCTCGGCAATTGCGCCCTCACGAGGAGAACTACCCAGTTCACGACCTCGAACTTGCTGCTGTCATTCATGCGCTAAAACAGTGGCGACATTACCTGCTCGGTAATCGCTGCGAGATCTTCACTGACCACCAAAGTCTGAAGTATCTGTTTACTCAGCCAGACCTGAACCTCCGTCAGCAGAGATGGATGGAGACTGTTGCAGA
>NW_025271031.1:0-1394 GCF_018294505.1 Triticum aestivum | reverse complement strand
CATCGTTACCGCAGAACGTCTACTACCATGTCATCGCCGTCTGTGAGGGGGGGGGGCACTCCCCGGAGACGCGTCCCGCCTCTTCGGACATGCCACCACACCACCCCGCATGTATGAGGGCCCGGTGCGATGCTCCGGTCGCATTGCTACCCCTAGTGCCCCCGTCCCGCCTAACCCTGTAGCGTTTGACCACGGGATCTAGCCCTTTGACTTTGCACGGATGGGCTTTGACCAGGGGACCTCCCCACCCGGTTGTGTTAGGTCAGCCCATAGGAACACTTTGGATCAACATCCGGGCCAGACCGACAGCAAGATCCCCTCCGTGTAGACCCCACGCGTCCGTTTCCCCCCTCCAGGTGCCGGCGGCGGCACCGTCCATGAGGGGGGGCACACCCCGGACACGCGTGCCAGGCGTTTGCAACCGCCACAACACTTCCAGACTTGTGAGAGGCCGTCTACGCAAGATTTGGCGGCATGCTAGCCCCCGGAGGCCGCCGGCCACAACCGTAGACGCGTGAAGGGCAATCCGCGTAGAGGAAATTTTTCGGATACTTCTCCATCACCAAAAATTATGAAAAAATACCATCGTTCCTATAGCACATGTGCCCGCGTCATGCAAAAAAAACTCATGATTTCATCGCGCTCCGAGTATTTAGTAATATTGACGCCGCATCGTTACCGCAGAACGTCTACTACCGTGTCATCGCCGTCCGTGAGGGGGGGGCACGCCCCGGAGACGCGTCCCGCCTCTTCGGACATGCCACCACACCACCGTGCATGTATGAGGGCCCGGTGCGACGCTCCGGTGGCATTGCTACCCCCCAAGTGCCCCCGTCCCGCATAACCCTGTAGCGTTTGACCACGGGATCTAGCCCTTTGACTTTGCACGGACGGGCTTTGACCAGTGGACCTCCCCACCCGGTTGTGTTTGGCCAGCCCATGGGAACACTTTGGAGCAACATCCGGGCCAGACCCACAGCAAGATCCCCTCCGTGTAGACCCCACGCGTCCGTTTCCCCCAACCAGGTGCCGGCGGCGGCGCCATCCGTGACGGGTGGCACACCCCGGACACGCGTGCCGGGCGTTTGCAACCGCCACAACACTTCCAGACTTGTGAGAGTCCATCGACACAAGATTTGGCGGCATGCTAGCCCCCGGAGGCCGCCGGCCACAGCCATAGACGCGTGAAGGGCAATCCGCGTAGAGGGAATTTTTCGGATACTTCTCCATCACCAAAAATTATGAAAAAATACCATCGTTTCTATAGCACATGTGCCCGCGTCGTGCAAAAAAACTCATGATTTTATCGCGCTCCGAGTATTTAGTAATATTGACGCCGCATCGTTACCGCAGAACGTCTACTACCGTGTCATCGCCGTCCGTGATGGGGGGGG
>NW_025271030.1:0-1394 GCF_018294505.1 Triticum aestivum | reverse complement strand
TGGTACGTGGAGGAGCATTATTGGTTGGACCCCCATAGGGCTTGGCTGGGGCAGACTGTTGAACGGGGCGAGGCGCCTGGAAAGATGGCCTCGGTGTGAATCTGGGTGGCAGGGCGGTGTTGGGTACCCACACGCGGCGCTTCTGAGGACCAGCACCGGATGAGGAACCCATGTCACGTCCATGCTTGCGTGTTGCGTCATAGTCAGTCTGACCAGTTCAGCACTGATGGCTTTGTTGACAAGTTTCGAAAAAGATGTGCACTCATGCAGACGGAGGTCGCGGCGAAGCTCAGGACTAAGGCCCTTACGGAACCTTGCTTGCTTCTTGGCGTCAGTAGACACTTCCTCAGTTGCATATCGTGCGAGATTACCAAACTCCCTGCTGTAAGCATCCACAGAAAGTCGGCCTTGGGTGAAACTGCAAAATTCTTCACGTTTACGGTCCATGAGACCCTCCGGAATGTGATGTTCACGGAAAGCCTCGCTGAACTCAGCCCAAGTAGTGACATGGCCCGCTGGGCGCATAGCTCCATAATTCTCCCACCATAGACTGGCGGGGCCTTCAAGATGATATGCAGCAAAGGTGACCTTGTCAGCCTCCGCTACCAACACGGAACGCAGTTTGTGAGAGATACTGCGAAGCCAGTCATCAGCGTCGAGAGGCTCGACGGAGTGGTGGAACGTGGGTGGATGCAATTTGATAAAATCACTGAGTGACACCACGTTAGCCCTCTGATGGTGTGTTGTATTCTGTTCAATACGCTCCAACAAACGGTTTGTCTCCCGCTTGTTTCTCTCAGCTTCCATCATAACCTCGGCTAGTGAAGGAGGTTGAGGCAGATTTGCATCCCTGGCTTCACTGCCTTCGGCCTGCTCTTGAGAAGCAGGGTTAGCGCGCGTGTTGACCATCCTAGGTAAACAAGACAACGATTTAGTCAGGATGGTAAAATTCCGACATAGGATACATAATGTAAGGAATAAATCGGAATGCAAGATGATCATCCGTATGACATGGTAGATACAGAAACTGCTTCTTTTATTCCATCGTCATACACACCATACAGGGTTTAGTACAAGACCAAACATAGTACTATTACGGTGAAAAGAGGATTACATCTCATCGGAGGCATTCCAAGCTCCTATACATTATTTTTCTACATCTCCGGAAAGAGTACAAACTAGGTCATATCCCACGAGTTACGCGGGACGATAGACGACACAGCTAGTGCAAACTAGTGATACTACCACTAACTCAGACCGATCCGTAGTAGTCCTCGTAGAAGTCGCCTCCATAGCCTGGAAGTTCAACATGATCATCCGGAAACAGACGGTCTCGCGGAGCTTGTGGACCATAGGGGCTAGGATGAGGTCGTGGACCAACAAACGGTGGCCTG
>NW_025271029.1:0-1395 GCF_018294505.1 Triticum aestivum | reverse complement strand
TTTCTAGACTCAACTTCGACCAGTTTGGCTTGGTAATCCTACAGGCAGTCAAGCTCTGATACCAACGCTGTCAGGACCCCGACTCGATGTCACATCGATCTAGCCGGTAACACCTCATATCACTTTGCGGCCTCACGCACGGTATCCCCACGGGTGTCGCCTTACCTTTGCCCGGGACCGTTTGCGCCTTTTGGCTCACGTATATGATAGTGTCGCTAGCATCCATATGATAAGGAGCCCGGGCTGACATGACTAGTCGTAAACCCAAAGTGGCACAGACTTACACGGACAGGCATTCATGACCCAGCTTCGAACGTGTCGGTCATCAGCAAGTGGGTCCGGGCTGTAGCACTGGGCTAGCAGGACTCCGGTACTCCAAGCGTGACATTTCCCTGAAGGGACAGACACAGGAACGAAGAAGGACAAATGCCGGCCAGCCTAAGTGTTCCAGAGCAGTAGCAAGCTACCATGGCTCAGCGGTAACACTAGGAGACATTTCCCGGTAAGAGAGGCTACTAAAGATAAACAACTAGATAGTCAGATCCCACGCATACCAAGCATTTCAATAACATACACACAATATGCTCGATATGTGCAATACAACATGGCATCACAAAATGACTCTACGACTCAAGTAGTTTATTCAATAGGCTCCGAGGAGCGAGACATTACAAACATGGGTCTCATGACCCAACAATCAGAGCATACAAGTCAAAGCACAAGCGGAAGCTATCATGTCTGAGTACAGACATCTATAAATGAAAAAGGCTGAGAAGCCTGACTATCTATCAGATCCTGCCGAGGGCACAAGATCGTAGCTGAGGTATCAAGCTAAACGTCGAAGTCCAAGCGAAACTACTAGTGAGACTGAAGTCTCTCTGCAAAAACATAAAATGGGCAAACGTGAGTACAAATGTACCCAGCAAGACTTACATCAGAGCTAACTACATATGCATCATTATCAACAAAGGGGTGGTGGGGTTTAACTGCAGCAAGCCAGCTTTGACTCGGTGGCTATCCTAAACTACGACTGCAAGCGACTCTTTTGAGGTGGCGCACACGAGTCCACATATTCACCATATCAATACACCACTATGGATCCGCTCCCGTCTCCCTACGAGAACGCCATCCATAGCACTCACGCTTATCTTGCGTATTTTAGAGTATCCACTTTCACTTGTCTATGAACTATGCAAGGGGTCCAAGTTTCCATATCCGAGGAATCCGGCTATTCGAATAGATGATGTTAACCCTGCAGGGGTGTACTTCTTCACACACGCTCTCGCCACTTACCGCCCTGTACACGTCATGTACCTCGGCAACCTTCAAGCGGAAGCCGGGCGAGGGAGTCGGCCACGACCTGACTAACCGAACAAGTCTCTAGTCCAGGTTTAT
>NW_025271028.1:0-1395 GCF_018294505.1 Triticum aestivum | reverse complement strand
CATCTCATTAATAATGGAGGTTAGCTTCACTGCGAGTACATTAACCCATTCTGATTCTTTCATGCTGACCCTCTCAAACCCTCTCCTTAGATATTGTATACACATTATTTTATAGGATCATATCCACTTTGCATATCTTTGAGAGCCTCCAAATCTTGCTTCGTCGTCTTCTTCGATGTAGTCAGAAATCTTGCCTCGGACACGCCTTTGGCAATGGTAGAGAACACCTATTGGTCCTTTGTTTTGCTGAATATGTTGTTGCCTTCACCGTTGCCCCGACCCAATATGCACATCTCAAGATCGTCATCTTCGCAGCCTGCACCCCATAATAGTGTCCTTTGAGAATGGGAAAGACTCTGACCTTGCCTGGTGTAAACAGGTTGACACCAAAGTTTAACTATAACATTTTCCATTAATTTCAAATTATAAAGGGCCATAGCTAACATAATAGTGCTTAGTTTGGATCCAATCAGTAACTAACGCTTTTTGTGAAAGAAGAATAGACTAAAAGGGGTAGTTTTTGGGTAATCAATTAAAAGTGGTATGTATTTTGAACCCTAACCCAAAATATGGAAATTGCTTTTCCAATTACTCATACTAAATAGATCATAAACTGATCAAATGGACAAAATTTCACCATTTTTGGAATTGACATGAAGATGTGGTGCCTCCAATTAGTAAGCAAAATATATATCCCTTCGGTGCAGCCATGTGAAGGTTCTTATCTCATTTTGTTATTCCCTGCAAAATAACAAAATAACTGAAAAATGTAACTGTGACTGCATAATGTGCTAATTAGGAGCATCTAAAACCGGGCGCCTCAAACCCGCCTCATATGCCCGGGCGGGCTGCCCCGTCACTGTCCGGTCACTTTTTTTGACCTAGACGACCCCTCAAACATCCAGGCTGACTGGCATCCCTCATATCCAACTCAAATATGGGGCGGATATGGGGGCGTCCGGGCACACCCGCCACGTCAGACCCGACAGCCCGACCCCACCCCAAATTGCACCAAATCCACCCCCATCACTAGTGCAGAATCGTGCTATAGCACCGGTTCGTAAGGCCCTTTAGTGTCGGTTCTGTAACCGGCACTAAAGGGTGGGGACTAAAGGTCCGCCTTTAGTCCCGGTTCAACACGAACCGCCACTAAAGGGTCACCATGTAGCACGAGCCCGCGCCGGGGGCTGGGAGACCTTTAGTACCGATTGGTAACACCAACTGATACTAAAAGGTTTAGGGGGTTTTGGGTTTATGATTTCTTTTTTCCTTTAATTTTGTGTTTTCCATTTAATCCTTTTTCATTTGCTGGTATTTTACGATACGACATATTGTACACGTTATGCATATATATAAATAAAATTTCTCGTAGAACCGATCACACACACACACACA
>NW_025271027.1:0-1395 GCF_018294505.1 Triticum aestivum | reverse complement strand
TTGTACCCCTTGACTGACTCATGGCAAGGCACACTTCAGGTGCGGTACACAGCATAGCATACTGAAGAGCCTACGTCTTAAGCATAGGGGACGACCTTCGTCCTTTCTCTCTATTCTACCGTGGTCGAGCTTTAAGTCTTAACTTCGTACCTTACAACTCAGGCAAGAACTCCTTCTTTGACTGGTCCATCTTGAACACCTTCAAGATCATGTCAAGGTATGTGCTCATTTGAAAGTATTATTAAGCATTTTGATCTATCCTTATAGATCTTGATGCTCAATGTTCAAGTAGCTTAATCCAGGCTTTCCATTGAAAAACACTTTCAAAATAACCCTATATGCTTTCTAGAAATTCTACGTCATTTCTGATCAACAATATGTCAACAACATATACTCATCAGAAATTCTATAGTGCTCCCACTCACTTCTTTGGAAATACAAGTTTCTCATAAACTTTGTACAAACCCAAAATATTTTATCATCATCAAAGCATACATTCCAACTCCGAGATGCTCACTCCAGTCCTTAGAAGGATTGCTGGAGCTTTGCATACTTATCAGCATCTTTCGGGATTGACAAAACCTTCCGGTTGTATCACATACAACCTTTCCTCATTAAAATCGTCGAGGAAACAATGTTTTGACATCCTATCTGCAAGATTTCATAAATAATGCAGTAATCACTAATATAATTCCAACAGACTTTTAGCATCGCTACGAGTGAGAAAATCTCATCGTAGTCAACTCCTTGAACTTGTCGGAAAACATCTTAACGACAAGTCGAGCTTTCTTAATGGTGACATTTACCATCATTGTCCGTCTTCCTTTTGAAATCCATCTGTACTCATTAGCCTTACGACCATCGAGCCGTTCTGCCAAAGTCTACACTTTGTTTTCATACATGGATCCTCTCTCGGATTTTATGGCCTCAAGCCATTTATCGGAATCCGGGCCCACCATCGCTTCTCCATGGCTCGTAGGTTCATTGTTGTCTAGCAACATGACCTTCAAGACAGGATTACGTACCACTCTGAAGTAGTACGCATCCTTGTCATCCTACGAGGTTTGGGAGTGACTTGATCCGAAGTTTCATGATCAATATCATAAGCTTCCACTTCAATTGGTGTAGGTGCCACAGGAACAACTCCCTGTGCCCTGTCACACACTAGTTGAAGAGACGGTTCAATAACCTCATCAAGTCTCCACCATCCTCCCACTCAATTCTTTCGAGAGAAACTTTTCCTCGAGAAAGGACCCGATTCTAGAAACAATCCATATTGCTTTCGGATCTGAATTAGGAGGTATACCCAACTGTTTTGGGTTTCCTATGAAGATGCATTTTATCCGCTTTGGGTTCGAGCTTATCAACCTGAAACTTTTTCATATAAGCGTCGCA
>NW_025271026.1:0-1395 GCF_018294505.1 Triticum aestivum | reverse complement strand
GGCTTGCTCGGCGGAGGTCTGCTTCGCGACGTGGAGGTAGTCGTTGTTGTTGTTGTTGGAGAGATGCGTTAGGTGCAGCGGGTGGTGGTGGTGGAAGACGCGCGAGCAATTCATTAAACTTGTTATCGAGCTTTGTTTCGAACGCCTTCTCAAGGCCAGTGATCTTCTCCATGGCCTCTTCAAAATTGTTCAGCACATCTTGCACCTGTTCAGTCATCATTTGCTGAAACTTATCATGAAGCTCCTTGTTCGATAAATTCTCCCAGTCAATCTCGTCGGCTTGTGATCCTGGCATGGTTAGCAGCAATAGAAACACACAAGAATATGATCCTACAGACTACGAACAAGTGGTGGTGGTGGGTGTCACAAATCCGTCAAGCAAATCTCAAATTCTTACCAGTTCTTACCCAGCAGCAGGCGGTGATCGGCAACCGTTGTAGTCAAAAACTCTCAAAGCTTGGATATAGCGATTACCAGGGAGAGTCAATCACACGACGTAGATGTATGTGGAGCTGGGAAGGCTTATAATATGGTAGCAAAAAGGGTCAGCAATAATCAATTCAGAGATGCAAAGTTGAATAAACGCTCAACGACGGTACTGTGCTGGTCCTAGGCTAGACTGTGCTAGAGACGCGAGCCTAGAACACTAACAAAATCACGGCGCGGCACGTAAACAAGGGAAAAGCACACTCTGAATTTTTTTTTCGCTCTTTTTTTTTTGCGCTCTTTTTTTTTGCGCTGCTTTTTTTTTGCGAAAAATCACTATAATGGCGAGTGTCTCAAAACTCTTCCTAGGTCAAACTGACAGGATGGGCACGAAATTTTTTCGACCAATTTTTTTTTTTCGACTGCCCGGACCCAAAAACTGGAAACGGGTCAAAAAAAACTTCCTATAATGGCACCTGTCTCAAAACACTCAGAAACACCTAAAAATAGGATAGCCAGAAATTTTTTCGAAAAATGTGTTTTTGAAAAATTTTGGGCCTAAACGGAGCGTGGCTACCCGACTCCGGCAAGGAAATATGAATCCTACTCCGGCAAGGAAATACGAATCGGAATCTAGATGGATCCCGAAAACAAACCTAATAAGCAAAGAACTCGGATTGGTGGTGGATATAGGGTGGTGGTATATGGCAGCGGTGGTGGTAGCGGTGGTAGTATATGGATATGGATCGGTGGTGGTATATGGACACGGATTGGTGGTGGTATATGGATACGGATTCGGTGCGGTGGTGGTAGATGGCAGGGGCGATGATGATGGTGCGGCGGCGGCGTGACAACTTATGACCAGAACTCGAAACTCTAAAAGACTAGACTCTAAGACCAGCAACTAGACACGACGATGCAACCGCAAATTCAACAAAGCAAAACCCTAAAAAGATTATGCAAGGCTCA
>NW_025271025.1:0-1395 GCF_018294505.1 Triticum aestivum | reverse complement strand
AATATGACAGTGATGTACTGAAGATGCTTGACAAAAGATGAACACTGAGCTATGGATAGATCACAAAATAACAGGTTCAAACAAGCGTGGCAAAAGTGCAAAAGATATCAGCTTCACAGACTTGGTGAAAATACTGAACATGGCATAAACAGCATCAGGAAGCCATGTTTAGAGCAAGCAAACAGCATGCTAATGGAACTTATCATAGAAAAACAAGGCATGTCATGAATCTAATAAATGCATAGAACAAAAGTCCCTTAATGACCATGAGCCAAACAGGATCAGAAGAGATGATGGCACCCATGTAAACATAGCAAGTTTCGTTAACAGATTTCAGACTTAGCAGAAAACAGAGCATGGCATTAACAGAATTATGAAGGCATCTTTATGAGCTCGATTCGCTCATCACAAAGCATTGCATGACAAAAAAATCATACCAACAGCAAGAAGACATGTTCATGAAGCTATCCATGGCAAGAGTAAGTTCATAGCATGTATGGATCACTAACAACATCCATGGCAAAATTGAATAGCAGGTTAACATTCTGCCAGGAACATTTTATAGCAAAACTATAGCAAGATTGAGACATGCTAGGTTACTCCATAATTTCAAACAGAGGCATGGATGGATAGAGCACAACTATATGTCCAAAACATCCTTACTGAACATACTCAAAAGAAGCATGGATCTCACTGTAGCCACATGGATACGTGGCATCAAAATAACAGCAGGAAAAGACTTGGCAAAATCCCAAGTCCTGAAAACAGAAACATCACGAAGCCTAGTTTGCATGCTTGTCCTAGTCACCACATAGATCACAAAAATACATGGCATACACACCTGTAAAGCTGGCATGGCATAGATCAAAACACATGTAGAGCTCATGCCCAAAAGATGCACACATCAAATGCAGCAAAAATGACAAAACATCATAACTTGATAAGTAACAGCAGTAAACAACATATAGCACTCTTGCATCAGAGATTTGGGCATCAAGATGGACTCAAACAATCATGTCCCAATAGAACAAAATGAGGAGAACATTATGAGAAACATTTTGATATATCATGCACACAAAGCAGAGCAGTATGCAAAGAGATATGATGTGATGAACAGGGCAACATAATGTGAGAATTTCAGGACTTAGAAGAAAAACGAGGGAGGAAAGTCAACCTCAGATCTAGGGTTTGCTCTTGGCACGGAAAACGAGGATCACTGCGGATCTCGGCGGAGGACGTCGCGGTGGCCGGAGTTCGTCGCCGGAGCTAGAGAGATGGAGACGACAGCCGGAGTGGACGGGGAAGCGGGGCGCGGTCGCCGGTGCGGGGCGGCGCGGGCAGAGGAGCGGGGCGGCGAGGTCCGGCGTGGAGGCGCGGTCACCGGTGGCGGCGGAC
>NW_025271024.1:0-1395 GCF_018294505.1 Triticum aestivum | reverse complement strand
CCGAACAGGGCCAGGCCCACCTCTCTCCTAGGCGGTCTCAACCTGCCCTGTCGCTCCGCCACAAAGATCCACACAGAGGGCCGTCGGGACAAAGGTCCTTTCAGCCCCCAATCCGTGGATCACTCGCGGGTACTCTTCGAGCTGACCCGACTTTAGTCACCATCTGTATAGTATGTATGTATGTATAGTATATACCCGTGATCACCTCCCGAGTGATCACGGCCCAATAGTATAGCAAGGCAGACTGACAAGAATGTAGGGCCAATGATGATAAACTAGCATCCTATACTAAGCATTTAGGATTGCAGGTAAGGTATCAACAGGTGTAGCAACAATGTCAGGCTATGCATCAGAATAGGATCAACGGAAAGCAGTAACATGCTACACTACTCTAATGCAAGCAGTATAGATAAGAATAGGCGATATCTGGTGATCAAGGGGGGGGGGCTTGCCTGGTTGCTCTGGCAAGAGAGAGGGGTCGTCAACTCCGTAGTCGAATTGGGCAGCAGCAGCGTCGGTCTGGTAGTCTACCGGAGAGAAGAGGGGGAAGAAACAATGAATACCAAGTAAACAGATGCATATCGATGCATGACAAGTCAAGAAGCGATGCTAGGCGTGCCCTAACGTGGTATAAGGTGGTACTGGTCAAGGGGGAATCATCCGGGAAAGTATTCCCGGTGTTTCGTGTTTTCGGACAGATGAACCGGAGGGGAAACGTTGCGAGTTCGATAGGTTAGGGGTGTGTGGCGGACGAACGGACTGCGTATCCAAAATCGTCACGTCGTTCTGAGCAACTTTCATGTTGAAAATATTTTAATCCGAGTTACGGATTAAAAGATATGATTTTTTAAAAGATTTTAACAATTTTGGAATTTAATTATTTATTTAATTAATTCGAAAAAAAATGTATTTATGACGTCAGCATGATGTCATGCTGACGTCAGCAGTCAACAGGGGTTGACTGAGTCAACCCTGACATGTGGGTCCAGTGGGACCCACCTGTCATTCTCTAATTAAATTAATTAGGGTTTAGGTTAATCTAATTACAGTTTAATTAAACTTAACTAGTTAATTAATTTAATTAAACCGGATTAATTAACTTAATTAATTAATTAATTAATTAATAATATTATTAAATCATTTTAATTTTATTAATTATATTTATTCTTTTTATTTATTTTATTATTTATTATTTATTTATTTATATATATTTTTTATTATTATTATTATTATTATTATTTTGTTCTGGGGCGAGGGCCCCGTTTGTCATAGGCACAGAGGCCTTGCGGGTCGGGCGCGGGTGCGGGCACGCGCCCATCAGGGCGACCAGGGGGGCGCCGGCGATAGCAGGGCACGGCGAGGCCGGCCGCCGGAGGCGACAGCGGTGAGGCCACG
>NW_025271023.1:0-1395 GCF_018294505.1 Triticum aestivum | reverse complement strand
CTCGCTCCCCCGACTAGCTCAGAAGCTCCGCCACAACCCCCTCTTCCTCCCCACCGCTCCACAGCTCCCCGGAAGCCCGGCATCGCCGCCACGTCGCCGTTCCCCTCTTCGGGCTCCGATCATCGTCGCCGTCGAATTCGCCGTCTCCAGCGCGTCCCCGAGCCCGCTAACCATCCCTGCAGCTCCGCGGTGAGCCCCCGGATCGTTTCCCCCTTCTCCCCTGGTCTCTCCCGACCTCTAGGCCCTAGCCCCACCTTGGCCGAGAGCTCCACGCCGCCGGTGATGTCGCCGTCGTGGCCACGGTCACCGTAGCACCCAACCGAGCACACTATCGTGCTCTACACCTCACTAGGATCACGCAGCACACACTAGCGCCTCCCCAAACCCTCTGCAACATCGATCCCGACCGCACCCGAACTCCGGTCGCCGCAGCCGAGCTCGCCGCCGTCAACTCCGGCCACCCCGAGCCCAACCACCACCACCAATAGTCGCGGCTCAACCTCAGCAACACGTAGATGCCTTCCGCCGTCCATTTGGTTGCCGGAATGGCAAAAAGCACTTTCGCCGCCGTCTCGGACCTCGCCGGCGTCATGTCGCCGGTGGGGTTTGACTTGTCCGACCTGGGGTTTGACCCCCTAGGGGTCACTGACGCGTGGGCCCTGTCGGCCAGGTGGTTAGATTAGCGCTAACTACTGTTAGTCAACCCCCCCTGACACTGACAGTGGGCCCCAGCGCCACTAATCCCTAATTAGGATTAATTTAAACCTGTTTAACCCCCCCCTGTCACTGACGTGTGGCCCCCACACGTCAGGTTTGACTTCAGCCAGCCGCAGTTGACCACTGACGTCATGCTGACGTCATGCTGGCGCAATAATTATATTTCTGGATTTAAATTAAATCAGGAAATTCCAGAATATTATTTAAACTTCAAAAATTCATAACTTTTATTCTGTAACTCCAAATTGGACAAATTATATATGAAAAATGATCAGAAAAATCCAATCTATCCATCCGTACTATTTTCATGCATGATCAAACAAGTTAAATTGATGTTTTAAGCAGAACAAGGAAAAGCACTTTAAAAGGCCATGTTTGAGTTTGAAATTTGAATCTTTGATTCAAATTTGTTCAAACCCTTCTGGTTTTAGTTGCATTAGCCCAACACACTCATATTGCCATGTTTCATGCATGCATCATATTGTTGCACATTGTTTGGTGATGCTTGTGTATCGATGTCCTTTGCGACAGGTTCTGTCCCCGAGGAATACCGTGATTACCCTAACGAAGAACCATATCAGTGCATCGAACCATCAGGCAAGCAACCAACCATTTGATCATATCGATACAATCCCATGTTCTCGCTCCTGCTCTCTTTTACTGCATTAAGACAACGCG
>NW_025271022.1:0-1395 GCF_018294505.1 Triticum aestivum | reverse complement strand
CACTTTAAGAGGGCACCACGTAATTCCGTTGAGACGACACCGTTTGAACTATGGTTTGGAGAAACCTAAGTTGTCATTTCTTAAAAGTTTGGGGCTGCGACGCTTATGTGAAAAAGTTTCATCGTGATAAGCTCGAACACAAAACGGATAAATACATCTTCATAGGATACCCAAAATGGTTGGGTATACCTCCTATCTCAGATCCGGAAGCAAAAGTTATTGTTTCTAGAAACGGGTCCTTTCTCGTGGAAAAGTTTCTCTCGAAAGAATTGAGTGGGAGGATGGTGGAGACTTGATGAGGTTAAAGAACCATCACTTCAACCAGTGTGTAGCAGGGCACATGAAGTTGTTCCTGTGGCACCTACACCAATTGAAGTAGAAGCTTACGATGGTGATCATGAAACTTCGAATCAAGTCACTACCGTACCTCGTAGGGTGACGAGGATGCATACTGCTTCAGAGTAATACGTGATCCTGTCTTGAAGGTCATGTTGCTAGACAACAATGAACCTACGAGCTATGGAGAAGCAATGGTGGGACCATATTCCAACAAATGGTTAGAAGCCATGAAATCCGAGATAGGATCCATGTATGGACTTTGGTGGACTTGCCCGATGATCGGCAAGCCATTGAGATAAATGGATCTTTAAGAAGAAGACGGACGTGGACGGTAATGTCACCGTCTATGAAGCTCGACTTGTGGCGAAGAGTTTTTCACAAGTTCAAGGAGTTGACTACGATGAGATTTTCTCAGCCGTAGCGATGCTTATGTCCGTCGGAATCATGTTAGCACAAGCTGCATTTATGAAATCTAGCAAATGGATGTTAAAACGAGTTTCCTTACCAGTTTTCGTAAGGAAAGGTTGTATGCGATACAATCAGAAAGGTTTTGTCGATCCTAAGGATGCTAAAAGGTATGCTGGCTCCAGCGATCCTTCTAAGGGCTGGAGTAAGCATCTCGGAGTTGGAATATGCACTTTGATAGGATGATCAAAGATTTTGGGTTTATACAAAGTTTATGAGAAACTTGTATTTCCAAAGAAGTGAGTGGGGGCACTATAGAATTTCTGATGAGTATATGTTGTTGACATATTGTTGATCAGAAATGATGTAGAATTTCTGGAAAGCATATAGGGTTATTTGAAAAGTGTTTTTCAAGGGAAAACCTGGATTAAGCTACTTGAACAATAAGCGTCAAGATCTACAAGATAGATCAAAAATGCTTAATAATACTTTCAAATGAGCACATACTTTGACATGATCTTGAAGGTGTTCAAGATGGACCAGTCAAAGAAGGAGTTCTTGCCTGAGTAGTAAGGTACGAAGTTAAGACTTAAAGCTCGACCACGGCAGAAAAGAGAGAAAGGACGAAGGTCGTCCCCTATGCTTTAGACA
>NW_025271021.1:0-1395 GCF_018294505.1 Triticum aestivum | reverse complement strand
TTTTTCCCCTTTCAGAACGCGCTCCTCGCGCCACAAAGCCGCCTCTAGACGACCAATGAGCAGCAAGCTAAAACATATCGCAAATGTCAAAAATAATATAACGGGGTTAATATATATCGCGCACATGTGATATGTTTGTCATGAGGCGCAAAAAATAATTAAAAAGGGAATGCAACACGAGGACTTCCCAGGAGGTCACCCATCCTTGTACTACTCTCGCCCAAGCACGCTTAACTTCGGAGTTTTGATGGGATCCGGTGCTTTAGTGCTGGTATCATCGCATCCAACATGTTTCCCCCGCCTTCGTCCCTTATGCTTGCCACTCCCAGGTCCACTGCAAAGATGATTATCATTCTTACTACCATTACAACCGTTGCCTAATAATGGATAATGCCCTATATATACTACTTACTCCCCCCCCCTCAAACACGGAGACGAGTTTACCACGGTTTCCACCCCTCCCTCTATACCTCAGCAACACGTATTTTTTTACCCCTTTCAGAACGCGCTGCTCGCGCCACAAAGCCGCCTCTAGACGCGTGACCAATGAGCAGCGAGCTAAAACATATCGCAAATGTCAAAACTAATATAACGGGGTTAATATATATCGCGCACATGCGATATGTTTGTCACGAGGCGCAAAAAAATTAAAAAAGGAATGCAAAATGAGGACTTCCCAGTAGGTCACCCATCCTAGTACTATTCTCGCCCAAACACGCTTAACTTCGGAGTTCTGATAGGATCCGATGCTTTAGTGCTGGTATCATAGCATCCGACATGTTACCCCCGCCTTCGTCCCTTATGCTTGCCACTCCCAGGTCCACTGCAAAGATGATTGTCATTCTTACTACCATTACAACCGTTGCCTAATAATGGATAATGCCCTATATATACTACTTACTCCCCCCCTCAAACACGGAGACGAGTTTACCACGGTTTCCACCCCTCCCTCTATACCGCAGCAACACGTATTATTTTACCCCTTTCATAACGCGCTCCTCGCGCCACAAAGCCGTCTCTGGACGCGTGACCAATGGGCAGCGAGCTAAAACATATCGCAAATGTCAAAAATAATATAACGGGGTTAATATATATCGCGCACATGCAATATGTTTGTCACGAGGCGCGAAAAATAATTAAAAAGGGAATGGAACACGAGGACTTCCCAGGAGGTCACCCATCCTAGTACTACTCTCGCCCAAGTACGCTTAACTTCAGAGTTCTGATGGGATCCGGTGCTTTAGTGCTGGTATGATCGCATCCGACTTGTTACCCCCGCCTTCGTCCCTTATGCTTGCCACTCCCAGGTCCACTACAAAGATGATTGTCATTCTTACTACCATTACAACCGTTGCCTAATAATGGATAATGCTCTATATATACTACTTACTCCCC
>NW_025271020.1:0-1395 GCF_018294505.1 Triticum aestivum | reverse complement strand
TACTACAAGGTGTGAGATTGAGTAAGACTCAATGCCCGACCACTGCAGAAGATAGAGAGAAGATGAAAGATGTTCCCTATGCTTCAGCCATAGGCTCTATCATGTATGCAATGCTGTGTACCAGACCTGATGTGTCCCTGGCTATAAGTTTAGCAGGGAGGTACCAAAGTAATCCAGGAGTGGATCACTGGACAGCGGTCAAGAACATCCTGAAATACCTGAAAAGGACTAAGGATATGTTTCTCGTATATGGAGGTGACAAAGAGCTCATCGTAAATGGTTACGTTGATGCAAGCTTTGACACTGATCCGGACGATTCAAAATCGCAAACCGGATACGTATTTACATTGAACGGTGGAGCTGTCAGTTGGTGCAGTTCCAAGCAAAGTGTCGTGGCGGGATCTACGTGTGAAGCGGAATACATAGCTGCTTCGGAAGCAGCGAATGAAGGAGTCTGGATGAAGGAGTTCATAACCGATCTAGGTGTCGTACCTAGTACATCGGGACCAATGAAAATCTTTTGTGATAATACTGGTGCAATTGCCTTAGCACAGGAATCCAGATTTCACAAGAGAACCAAGCACATCAGAAGACGCTTCAATTCCATCCGGGATTTAGTCCAGGTGGGAGACATAGAAATTTGCAAGATACATACGGATCTGAATGTAGCAGATCCGTTGACTAAGCCTCTTCCACGAGCAAAACATGATCAGCACCAAGACTCCATGGGTGTAAGAATCATTACTATGTAATCTAGATTATTGACTCTAGTGCAAGTGGGAGACTGAAGGAAATATTCCCTAGAGGCAATAATAAAGTATTATATATTTCCTTATATCATGATAAATGTTTATTATTCATGCTAGAATTGTATTAACCGGAAACATAATACATGTGTGAATACATAGACAAACAAAGTGTCACTAGTATGCCTCTACTTGACTAGTTCGTTAATCAAAGATGGTTATGTTTCCTAGCCATAAACATGAGTTGTCATTTGATTAACGGGATCACCTCATTAGGAGAATGACGTGATTGACATGACCCATTACATTAGCTTAGCACCCGATCGTTTAGTATGTTGCTATTGCTTTCTTCATGACTTATACATGTTCCTATGACTATGAGATTATGCAACTCCCGTTTACCGGAGGAACACTTTGTGTGCTACCAAACGTCACAACGTAACTGGGTGATTATAAAGGTGCTCTACAGGTGTCTCCAAAGGTACTTGTTGGGTTGGCGTATTTCGAGATTAGGATTTGTCACTCCGATTGACGGAGAGGTATCTCAGGGCCCACTCGGTAATGCACATCACTATAAGCCTTGCAAGCATTGTGACTAATGAGTTAGTTGCGGGATGATGTATTACGGAACGAGTAAAGAGACTTGCCG
>NW_025271019.1:0-1395 GCF_018294505.1 Triticum aestivum | reverse complement strand
GCGCGAAGGGCAATCCGCGTAGAGGGAATTTTTCGGATACTTCTCCATCACCAAAAATTATGAAAAAATACCATCGTTCCTATAGCACATGTGCCCACATCGTGCAAAAAAATTCATAAATTTATCGCGCTCCGAGTATTTAGTAATATTGACGCCGCATCGTTACCGCAGAACGTCTACTACCGTGTAATCGCCGTCCGTGAGGGGGGCCACGCCCCGGAGACGCGTCCCGCCTCTTCGGACATGCCACCACACCACGCCGCATGTATGAGGGCCCGGTGTGATGCTCCGGTGGCATTGCTACCCCCAGTGCCCCCGTCCTGCCTAACCCTGTCGCGTTTGACCACGGGATCTACCCCTTTGACTTTGCACGGACGGGCTTTGACCAATGGACCTCCCCACCCGGTTGTGTTAGGTCAGCCCATAGGAACACTTTGGAGCAACATCCGGGGAAGTCCCACAGCAAGATCCCCTCCGTGTAGAAACCACGCGTCCGATTCCCCCCTCCAGGTGCCGGCGGCAGCGCTGTTCGTGAGGGGGGCACACCCCGGACACGCGTGCCGGGCGTTTGAAACCGCAACAACACTTCCAGACTTGTGAGAGGCCGCCGGCGCAAGATTTGGCGGCATGCTAGCCCCGGAGGCCGCCGGCCACAGCCGTAGACGCGCGAAGGGCAATCCGTGTAGAGGGAATTTTTCGGATACTTCTGCATCACCAAAAGTTATGAAAAAATACCATCGTTCCTATAACACATGTGCCCACATCGTGCAAAAAAAATCATGATTTTATCGCGCTCCGAGTATTTAGTAATATTGACGCCGCATCGTTACCGCAGAACGTCTACTACCGTGTCATCGCCGTCCGTGAGGGGGGCCACGCCCCGAAGACGCGTCCCGCCTCTTCGGACATGCCACCACACCACACCGCATGTATGAGGGCCCGGTGCGACGCTCCGGTGGCATTGCTACCCCCAGTGCCCCCGTCCCGCCTAACCCTGTAGCGTTTGACCACGGGATCTACCCCTTTGACTTTGCACGGGCGGGCTTTGACCAATGGACCTCCCCACCCGGTTGTGTTAGGTCAGCCCATAGGAACACTTTGGAGCAACATCCGGGGAAGTCCCACAGCAAGATCCCCTCCGTGTAGACCCCACGCGTCCGTTTCCCCCCTCCAGGTGCCGGCGGCAGCGCCGTTCGTGAGGGGGGCACACCCCAGACACGCGTGCCGGGCGTTTGCAACCGCGACAACACTTCCAGACTTGTGAGAGGCCGCCGGCGCAAGATTTGGCGTCATGCTAGCCCCCGGAGGCCGCCGGCCACAGCCGTAGACGCGCGAAGGGCAATCCGCGTGGAGGGAATTTTTCGGATACTTCTCCATCACCAAAAATTATGAAAA
>NW_025271018.1:0-1395 GCF_018294505.1 Triticum aestivum | reverse complement strand
GAGAGCGGTCAAAATTGTCCTTAGTGGAATAAGGATATGTTTCTCGATTACGGAAAAAGGTTCGTCGTAAAAGGTTACGCCGATGCAAGTTTGACACTAATCTAGATGACTCTAAGTCTTGATCTAGATACATATTGAAAGTGGGAGCAATTAGCTAGAGTAGCTCCGTGCAGAGCATTGTAGACATAGAATTCGCAAAATACTTACGGATCTGTATATGACATACCCGTTGACTAAGATTCTCTCACAAGCAAAACATGATCACACCTTAGTACTCCTTGGGTGTTAATCACATAGCGATGTGAACTAGATTACTGAATCTAGTAAACCCTTTGGGTGTTGGTCACATAGCGATGTGAACTATGGGTGTTAATCACATGGTGATGTGAACTATTGCTGTTAAATCACATGGCGATGTGAACTAGATTATTGACTCTAGTGCAAGTGGGAGACTGAAGGAAATATGCCCTAGAGGCAATAATAATGTTATTATTTATTTCCTTATATCATGATAAATGTTTATTATTCATGCTAGAATTGTATTAACTGGAAACATAATACATGTGTGAATACATAGACAAACAGAGTGTCACTAGTATGCCTCTACTTGACTAGCTCGTTAATCAAAGATGGTTATGTTTCCTGACCATGAACAATGAGTTGTTATTTGATTAATGAGGTCACATCATTAGTTGAATGATCTGATTGACATGACCCATTCCATTAGCTTAGCACCTGATCGTTTAGTATGTTGCTATTGCTTTCTTCATGACTTATACATGTTCCTATGACTATGAGATTATGCAACTCCCGTTTGCCGGAGGAACACTTTGGGTGCTACCAAACGTCACAACGTAACTGGGTGATTATAAAGGAGCATTACAGGTGTCTCCAAAGGTAGATGTTGGGTTGGCGTATTTCGAGATTAGGATTTGTCACTCCGATTGTCGGAGAGGTATCTCTGGGCCCTCTCGGTCATGCACATCACATAAAGCCTTGCAAGCACTGCAACTAATATGTTAGTTGTGAGATGATGTATTACGGAACGAGTAAAGAGACTTGCCGGTAACGAGATTGAACTAGGTATTGGATACCGACGATCAAATCTCGGGCAAGTAACATACCGATGACAAAGGGAACAACGTATGTCGTTATGCGGTCTGACCGATAAAGATCTTCGTAGAATATGTAGGAGCCAATATGGGCATCCAGGTCCCGCTATTGGTTATTGACCGGAAACGTGTCTTGGTCATGTCTACATTGTTCTCGAACCCGTAGGGTCCGCACGCTTAAGGTTTCGATGACAGTTATATTATGAGTTTATGAGTTTTGATGTACCGAAGGAGTTCGGAGTCCCGGATGAGATCGGGGACATGACGAGGAGTCTCGAAATGG
>NW_025271017.1:0-1395 GCF_018294505.1 Triticum aestivum | reverse complement strand
GTCAAGTCAATCACATCATTCTCTAATGATGTGATCCCGTTCATCAAATGACAAGTCTTGTCCATTGCTAGGAAACTTAACCATCTTTGATTAACGAGCTAGTCAAGTAGAGGCATACTAGTGACACTCTGTTTGTCTATGTATTCACACATGTACTAAGTTTCCGGTTAATACAATTCTAGCATGAATAATAAACATTTATCATGATATAAGGAAATATAAATAACAACTTTATTATTGCCTCTAGGGCATATTTCCTTCACTCTCCCACTTGCACTAGAGTTAATAATCTAGATTACATTGTAATGATTCTAAAACCCATGGAGTCTTGGTGCTGATAATGTTTTGCTCGTGGGAGAGGCTTAGTCAACGGGTCTGCAACATTCAGATCTGTATGTATCTTGCAAATCTCTATGTCTCCCTCCTTGACTTGGTCACGGATGGAATTGAAGCGTCTCTTGATGTGCTTGGTTCTCTTGTGAAATCTGTATTCCTTTTCCAAGGCAATTGCACCAGTATTGTCACAAAAGATTTTCATTGGACCCGATGCACTAGATATGACACCTAGATTGGATATGAACTCCTTCATCCAGACTCCTTCATTTGCCGCTTCTGAAGAAGCTATGTACTCCACTTCACACGTAGGTCCCGCCACGACACTTTGCTTGGAACTGCACCAACTGACAGCTCCACCATTCAAAAAAAATACGTATCCGGTTTGTGACTTAGAGTCATCCGGATCAGTGTCAAAGCTTGCATCGATGTAACCGTTTACGACGAGCTCTTTTTCACCTCCATAAATGAGAAACATATCCTTGTTCCTTTTCAGGTATTTCAGGATGTTCTTGACCGTTGTCCAGTGATCCACTCCTGGATTACTTTGGTACCTCCCTGATAAACTAATAGCAAGGCACACATCAGGTCTGGTACACAGCATTGCATACATGATAGAACCTATGGCTAAAGCATAGGGAATGACCTTCATTTTCTCTCTATCTTCTGCAGTGGTCGGGCATTGAGTCTGACTGAACTTCACACCTTGTAACATAGGCAAGAACCCTTTCTTTGCTTGATCCATGTAACACTCTGAGAATCATGCTATAGTAACCCCCTGTGATTAAGCTAATCATGTTGCTAAACAGGGCTTGATCACATTTGAACCACAACCTTGTCAAACTCCTAGTTCAAACTTCAATTAAATTTAAAAGTGGAAAATAAAAGTTTTCAAAAATTCAAACAAAAATGTTCAGTGGGTTCTAAATAATACACTGGTAATTATGGTGGAGAAATCACATTTTTATAAAATGCCTAAATGCTTTAAATGAAATAAAACAGAAAAGGAAATAAACAAATAAAAGAAAAGGCAAAACAAAACAGAAAACAGAACAAAAAAAA
>NW_025271016.1:0-1395 GCF_018294505.1 Triticum aestivum | reverse complement strand
AAAAGAAGGATGGAACACTAAGATTATGTATTGACTATCGAGCACTTAACATGGTCACAGTCAAAAACAAATACCCGATGCCAAGAATAAATGATTTATTTGATCAACTTGCTCAGGCCAAGGTATTCTCAAAAATTGACTTAAGGTCTGGATACCATCAATTGAAGGTACGAACGGAAGATATCCCCAAAACAGCCTTCACCTCCAGATATGGACTGTACGAGTTCACAGTGATGCCATTTGGATTAACTAACGCCCCAGCATATTTTGTTCACCTCATGAACAAAGTATTTATGAAGTTTATGGACAAGTTCGTCATGGTATTCATCGACGATATACTGGTATATTCCAAGACACCAGAAGAGCACGCAAAACATCTCAGGATTGTGCTAGGAGAGCTAAGAAAACACCAATTGTATGCCAAGTTCAGCAAGTGCGAATTTTGGCTAAGACAAGTAGGTTTTCTAGGCCACGTGCTGACTCAAGACGGTATCGCAGTGGACCCAGAGAAAGTCAAGGCCGTACTTGACTGGAAATCACCAGCCAGCGTAACGGACATATGGAGTTTCTTGGGAATGGCAGCATATTACCGCAGATTTATTGAAGGATTTTCCACCATAGCCAAGCCTATGACACAGTTACTCAAGAAAGATAAGAAATTTGAGTGGACAGAAGCCTGCGAGAAAAGTTTCCAAGAGCTAAAGCGGAAATTAACAACAGCACCGGTATTAATTGTACCCGACATACACAAGAATTTTGAAGTATATTGTGACGCGCCCAGAAAGGGTCTCGGATGCGTGTTGATGCAAGAAGGCAAGGTTGTCGCCTACGCCTCAAGGCAACTTCGCAAGCATGAGGAAAATTATCCCACTCATGACTTAGAAATGGCAGCGGTTATTCATGCACTCAAGGAATGGAGGCATTTCTTACTTGGGAATCGATGTGAAATATATACGGACCACAAGTCTCAAATATATTTTCACGCAGCCAGAACTAAATTTATGGCAACGCCGCTGGTTGGAATTGGTAAA
The DNA here is from genome assembly GCF_018294505.1 of Triticum aestivum. Classification (NCBI taxonomy): domain Eukaryota; kingdom Viridiplantae; phylum Streptophyta; class Magnoliopsida; order Poales; family Poaceae; genus Triticum; species Triticum aestivum. The sequence goes on along the minus strand of NW_025271016.1, from coordinate 364 downwards.
GGATTATGATGTTGGGATCCATTACCATCCAGGGAAAGCAAATGTAGTGGCCGATGCCCTGAGTCGGAACCCTAGCTCCGACGGAAACTATCAGCACAGCTTGAGGCCCGAATTCCATCAAGAATTTGCCAAGCTCAACTTGATAATGGTAGCAGAAGGCACCATATCAAACTTGGAAATACAACCCAACCTTGTGGAGAAAATTAAAGAAGCTCAGCCCGGTCACCCCAGCATTGAAGGAATTAAAAGAAAGTTGAGTATGGGCAAGGCCTCGGAATTCGTAATAGACAATAAAGGAATATTATGGTACGGAGAAAGGCTATGCGTGCCAAACATAGAAGACCTTAAACAGCAAATTTTAGCT
>NW_025271015.1:0-1395 GCF_018294505.1 Triticum aestivum | reverse complement strand
ACACTTCCTTTCTCTTTAAGTTGTTGTTTTATTCACCTTTCATCATATGACAGGCGTTCTTCTGGATCCCTTTCCCAACAGTAAAATGCATAGTAAACACTTTTACTAATACTTGCAAACAAACATTACTTTGGATATTTCATATCTTTCAGCCTTTGTTTGTATCTGAAAATTAATTTTCAGTTCCATGAATATCATATAACTGTCCCAACTTTCGAAGTTTGGGTTTCATGGAAGCAAACATATTCCACTTGACCGTAACAGAATTCTAGCTTTTGGATCGAAGGACGGGAGTCACATGATCCATAGCATTAGCGGGAGGATACAGAAAGCATGCGATAGGACAAAGTCCTTCTTGACACTTTTGAGGACAATCCTCACATTACGTTACCAATCGTAAAGTTTTTAACCAGATATTTAACAGCTATTCAATTTTAACAGGGAAGGTGGAAATGCGAGCCATTATTCTACAACTATTTTGCAGGAAACACTTAGACAGTGTTCATAATTAATTGCACTGAGAATTAAGCATGTTAATTCAATAGTGCGCTCCCACTCAAATCAATATCTCTCATAATTAATTTTGAGTGATACAAGATCCAGACTTCAACTCATCGCCATAGAATCATCATCTCATAACAGGAATTTTAATCGGTAGGCTAACTTGCCGATCACATCTCTATGTGACTCTTGCTCATCTTTCGATGCGTGTGTTCCGAGCTCAGGATGATCCTGCCATGAACGTCAAGACAACCAAGTGATCTTGCTATGAGGTCTGACCTCACCCGCCTCACAGTTCTCTAATCGTTCGTACCCATGCATCCATGGCGCACCCCGAAAAGATAGGTGCCGTGACGGTGCTACACTTGGGAGAACACTAACTACTTGATATTTTAGTGAGAGATCACCCTAATAAAAGCGACTACCGCGCAATCAAGAAGGGTGCATCATAAGGGATAAACATCTCAGGCAATTCATAATAGCATGATATGGTATAGCCCTTTCTGACGGAGAAGTCTTTCATTTCTTCGTCTTCGGCATTTGCGTTGGTGTTCACCTTCGTGAAGATTTCCACCACCTTGTCGGTGCACCAGATCATATTGCTATCTCCATAGCTAATAAAATAAGTGCATTACTTAAGGTTGACACGCAGGTCACTAAAGTGACAATCATATGGCTCCAGCCATCATGCCGAATCATGACACACAGGTCATGTTAATCAATTTACATTATATAGTCATCTCATACATAATCAAATTGAATATGAGCATTGCTATACCACATCACATGCACATGCAAACCCTCCTGCAAAACCATGTTAGACGTTTCTAATCGGTTCATGCAAACTTGTTTTTCGTGGCTTCTATGGTTTCGACTTAAACCACAGCTACAAAC
>NW_025271014.1:0-1395 GCF_018294505.1 Triticum aestivum | reverse complement strand
AGGACATGACTACCTTGGATATGACCAAAAATATTGCATATATGCATATTTGTCAGGTGATTTCTAGTGCAAACTATTCAATAATCTATTTATGTTATCCAGAACAAAAATACTTCACACACTTTTGTGTTTTGTCTAATTGCATGTGTATGGGACATTTGTACAATCCACATATGAAGATAAGGAAGAAAGAGATGTTTATTTGCTGTCCAAAAAGTTCTCTCACGTCACTTTTGGCCCAAGAGAAGATAGAGTCCAAGTCTCTCACGTTCTCGATTCAGATTCGGACTGCACAGACATACCTGACTCAAAACGCACACAAGTTTTTCATACGGACTCCGAATTGGGTGATTCTTTTTTTGTTGGAAACTAGATTTAGTGCACTTTCCAACGCAATTGGAATCACCTTCAAATTCGTCCGGAGCGTTGAGTTGTGGACGAAACAATCTGATGCTGCAGCAGAATCCGAGTCAAACTACAAGTCCAAAGGTGTTACATCACCTCCACTTGGGCCCATTGGCCTTGTACAACCTAGATTTAGTTTTATGCTGCCTTGGGACGTCCTCCCACCTCCTTGGCCGCCACCCCTTGCTCCTATATAAGTAGATCCATCTAGTAGCTTTTCCTTGGGATTTGTTTAGTTAAAAGTTAGCCATTGCAACTTCGTGTACTTCGTTTGTGTCCAACGACCAGACCAAGACCGCTTTCGGATCCCCACCTTTATCAATACTTCATACATATTTGCAATATTCAGATTGCTTTTATCATATTCTTGCTCGTTCTTCGATTGCTTGCAGGAATAGACCTTTGTGGTCAGGTTGATCGTGCACCGGCATGGTCAATAACCTCTGGAGATTGCTTTAGCGATTGCTAAGGCGCAACGTCGTGCACGTTTGTAGTCGGATCGTCAAAGTCGTCTCCACCAAATCGATAGTTACCATCTCATCGAAAGATCGGGACACCCCCGCCTCTATCAAGTGGTATCAGTTTTCAGGTTGCTCGGTGAGAATTTCCAGTTTTCCTAGATTAGATTTATTTTCTTACCTATTGTCCAAGAAAAATCCACAAAAAAGAGTTAGATCTATTCATCCTTTGTCCAAGCCAGTCTGAGCCTTTGCAATTTTCTTTTCATTGCTTGCATAATTGAATTATCGGTTGCATCGTCGTGTCGAGTTGCTGGTCTTAGTGTCTAGGTCGTTTAGAGTTTCGAGTTCTGTTCACATTAGTCACGTCGCCGCTGCATCATTATCCCTTCCGCTGTCAACCACCCATCCATCAATTTCCTCCACGTGCTAGCCACCGTTCATTGTCATAATCATAGTTGAGATTGTTCCCATCTTCGCTTGATCCAATCTACATCTTATCTAGTTTGTTTTGGAAAGAGGGAGAGAGAGA
>NW_025271012.1:0-1395 GCF_018294505.1 Triticum aestivum | reverse complement strand
ATAAAAATATTACTTTGCTTCCTATGACTCCTGATTCCATTTTGAAAGATGATATTAATAGAGCTAATAAAGCAAAACAGGAGACGAATAAGAGTGAAAATCAGATTGTGGCAAAAGAATTTGAGCAACAAATGAAGTCTAATAGTAAACCATCTAGTGTTGCTTCTGAAATTAAATTGAAAAGTGCATGTTTATTTGCCACCAAATCTGATATTGATGAGCTAGATTTCAGCAAATCTGTTTGCTATGCTTTTGTGTGCAAAGAGGCATTATTTTCATTCGAGGACGTGCCTTCCTCTTTGCCTCCTGCTGTCACTAACATTTTGCAGGAGTTCGCTGACGTCTTTCCACAAGACGTGCCACCGGGATTACCGCCTATTCGAGGGATTGAGCATCAGATTGACTTAATTCCCGGTGCTTCACTGCCAAACCGTGCACCATACCGTACCAATCCAGAGGAGACGAAGGAGATTATGCGCCAAGTACAAGAGCTTCTCGATAAAGGTTATATACGTGAATCCCTTAGTCCTTGTGCTGTTCCTATTATTCTAGTGCCGAAAAAGGATGGTACATCACGTATGTGTGTTGATTGTAGAGGCATTAATAATATTACTATTCGTTATCGTCATCCTATTCCTAGGCTAGATGATATGCTTGATGAATTGAGTGGCTCTACAATATTCTCCAAAGTTGATTTGCGTAGTGGCTACCATCAAATTCGTATGAAATTGGGAGATGAATGGAAAACAGCATTTAAAACTAAGTTTGGATTATATGAGTGGTTAGTCATGCCTTTTGGGTTAACTAATGCACCTAGTACTTTCATGAGATTAATGAACGAAGTTTTACGTGCTTTCATTGGACGATTTGTGGTAGTTTACTTTGGTGACATACTGATTTATAGCAGATCTTTGGAAGAACATTTGGAACATTTACGTGCTGTTTTTATTGCTCTACGTGATGCACGTTTGTTTGGTAACCTTGGGAAGTGCACCTTTTGCACCGACCGAGTATCTTTTCTTGGCTATGTTGTTACTCCACAGGGAATTGAAGTTGACAAAGCCAAGATTGAAGCTATTGAGAGTTGGCCGCAGCCCAAAACGGTCACACAAGTGAGGAGTTTTCTTGGCCTCGCTGGATTCTATAGGCGTTTTGTGAGAGATTTCAGCACCATTGCTGCACCTCTCAACGAGCTTACAAAGAAGGATGTGCCTTTTGTTTGGGGTACCGCACAGGAAGAAGCCTTCACGGTATTGAAAGATAAGTTGACACATGCTCCTTTACTCCAACTTCCTGATTTTAATAAGACTTTTGAGCTTGAATGTGATGCTAGTGGAATTGGATTAGGAGGTGTGTTATTACAAGATGGCAAACCTGTTGCATACTTTTCTGAAA
>NW_025271011.1:0-1395 GCF_018294505.1 Triticum aestivum | reverse complement strand
ACCCTCGTGGGCCACCCGTAAGGCGGTTGATGCCCTTCTTTCGCCACAAGAAAGCTAATTTCCGGATAGAGATCGTGTCAAATTTCAGCCCAATCGGAGTTACGGATCTCCGAGAATATAAGAAACGGTGAAAGGGAAGAATCTGAGAACGCAGAAACAGAGAGAGACAGAGAGACAGATCCAATCTCGGAGGGGATCTCGCCCCTCCGGTGCCATGGAGGCTATGGACCAGAGGGGAAACCCTTCTCCCATCTAGGGAGGAGGTCAAGGAAGAAGAAGAAGGAGGGGGGCTCTCTCCCCCTTGCTTCCGGTGGCACCGGAGTGCCACCGGGGGCCATCATCATCACCGCGATCTACACCAACACCTCCACCATCTTCACCAACATCTCCATCACCTTCGCCCCTCTATCTACATCGGTCCACTCTCCCGCAACCCTCTGTACCCTCTACTTGAACATGGTTCTTTATGCTTCATATTATTATCCAATGATGTGTTGCCATCCTATGATGTCTGAGTAGATTTTCGTTATCCTATCGGTGGTTGATGAATTGCTATGATTGATTTAATTTGCTTGTGGTTATGTTTCTGTCCTTTGGTGCCCATCATATGATTGCGCGCGTGGATCACACCCTAGGGTTAGTTGTATGTTGATAGGACTATGTATTGGAGGGCAAGAGTGACAGAAGCTTCAACCTAGCATAGAAATTGATGCATACGGGATTGAAGGGGGACCAATATATCTTAATGCTATGGTTGGGTTTTACCTTAATGAACATTAGTAGTTGCGGATGCTTGATAATAGTTCCAATCATAAGTGCATAGAATTCCAAGTCAGGGATGACATGCTAGCAGTGCCTCTCCCACATAATACTTGCTATGGGTCTAGTAAAGTAGTCAATTGCTTAGGGGCAATTTCGCAACTCCTACCACCAATTTTCCACACTCGCTATATTTACTTTATTGTTTCTTTATCTAAACAGCCCCTACTTTTTATTTACGTACTCTTTATTATCTTGCAAACCTATCCAACAACACCTACAAAGTACTTTTAGTTTCATACTTGTTCTAGGTAAAGCGAACGTCAAGCGTGCGTAGAGTTGTATCGGTGGTTGATAGAACTTGAGGGAATATTTGTTCTACCTTTAGCTCCTCGTTGGGTTCGACACTCTTACTTATCGAAAGCTGTTGCGATCCCCTATACTTGTGGGTTATCAAGACCTTTTCCTGGCGCCGTTGCTGGGGAGCAATAGCGTGGGACGAATATTCTCGTGTGTGCTTGTTTGCTTTATCACTAAGTAATTTTTATTTGCTGTTCTTAGTTGTTCTTTATCTTTAGTTATGGATATGGAACACGAAATACCAAAAAAATTAGGTGTACTTTTTGCTCATGGAGA
>NW_025271010.1:0-1395 GCF_018294505.1 Triticum aestivum | reverse complement strand
ATGCACCTGCATCGTCACATGAGTCGATGATATGCAACATATATAGTTGAGCAACAGAAAGAGACAGACATGGCAAAAATAGAAACAACATATCATAAGCATAAATAACAAAGTTCATCGTACCCAAAATGACCTAACTAGAGTGATTTTCGCTAGTCGAGGAGGAGGACGGTTTAATTACATCACAAATAAAGTTTCACCGTGCATAACTCAAAGTTTTGTCATAAAAGAAAGTACGGACTAAACAGACACATTGTCATATATCGACAATCACTCCATCATGTCGTGCCATCCATCCATGTCAGGGAGATAGTCATCGAGCTTAGTGAAAGGCTTCATGTCGAGACGCTGAGAGGCTATCCATGTTCGGACGTCTTCCCGCGACATTTGTCCTTCTCCATGGAACATCCCTGTTTTTCTGACGACCTCATTCATGATGATTTGGGGAAGTTTGCGCTGGATGTTATAGAACTCAGCTTGAAGTCGATGATCCTCGATATCTCCTATGTCCTTTGCCCATTGCAGAATATGGGCATCGCCAGATCTAGGTGCCATGTGAAGGTTCTGGTGATCCCATCTGTACTCCAGCATGTGGTGTAGGACATAGAATCCATCATTAAGAGAATCGTTCGGTTGCTGGATGCAGCAGAAGTCGGTCTTATGGCTGAAGGCGGCCCTGCCGCCCCTTCTCTTCTTGTCCCTAACCTCTCCACCCCTTGCTTGGTAGTAAAACATAGCACTGTCAAGAATATCTTTGATGTGGGTGTAATCCTTTTTGTGAATGTTCTTCGACGAGTCCAAGTAAAGAGCGTGGGAGAATCGGGGGTAGAGGATGATGAGGACGGCGCGCCCGCCGCTGCGCAAAATAAGTACACCTCAAATTATTTAGCCTCCACCGTGCAAATGAATTATTGAAATTGAAGGAAGGATAGCAGCGCGGATGACTTACACGGGATGATAAGGCACGAGAATCGCCTCCTTGTCCTTATTGGCGAGCATGAAACTGACGATGTAATCCCTCGCGTATTCACGCTGCTCTGCATAGACTCCCAAGAAGCCCTCATGCATGTAGTACGGGTCAGCGACACAGATATGACGTATCTGCTCAACCCCAATGATGTAGTTCATGTGCAAGGCATAAAGGCGGACAAACGTAAAATCCAGCTTCTTCACATGAAACATGTCGAATATGTAATCGAATCGGAGGAAGAACTTATCCGCGGGGAAGCCGTCGACGTACGACATTTGCCGCGGAATGTTAACCACGTAGAGTGGGTATCCTGGATCTTTCGAGGCGATGAGGCCTTTCTCTACCCGCAGCATATCATCATGAAGTCTCCTTAGATCGCCGAATCTGGCCCGTAGCGCTGTTTCAGGTAGGATTGGTCGACCGGG
>NW_025271009.1:0-1395 GCF_018294505.1 Triticum aestivum | reverse complement strand
GTCACCTCCGTTTGGCCGTTGGTTTGAGGATGGTATGCGGATGAGAACAAGAGCTTGACTCCGAGCTTGGCACACAGTGTCTTCCAAAAGTAACTCAAAAACTTGACATCACGGTCGGAGACGATTGTCTTTTGTACTTCATGGAGGCGCAAGATTTCCCTACAAAAGAGATTTGCAACATGTGAAGCATCGTCTATCTTGTTGCAAGGAATGAAATGTGCCATTTTAGAGAATCGGTCCACAACAACAAACACGGAATCCTTTCCATTTTGAGTTCTAGGCAAACCAAGTAAAAAGTCCATGCTAATGTCTTCCCAAGGTTGATAAGGAATAGGAAGGGGCATGTAAATACCATGGGATTGAGCTTTAGACTTAGCTTTGCGACATGTAGAGCATCGGTTGTTGAAGCGTGAGACGTCGCGGAACATCTTGTGCTAAAAGTAGTTCTTGGAGAGCGTGGCGAATGTCTTGTCGCGTCCAAAATGTCCCATGAGTCCGCCTCCATGAGCGTCTTGCAAAAGGAGGAATGCATAGTGTGTTAGCTCTCATAAGATAACCATCCTTGATGTAATATTGTTCCCAAGATGTATGTGTCAAACATTTAGCATAAGGAGTAGTAAAAGATGGATCATTAGCATACAATTCTTTTATGTGCTCAAAGCCAATAACATTCAACTCAAGTTTAGTGACAAGCGTGCATATGCGTGAAAGTTCATCCGCAACTACATTTTCTTTACCCTTAATGTACTTGATCACATAGGGGAAAGGTTCGATAAATTCACTCCATTTGGCATGACGCTTGTTCAACTTAGTTTGACCTTTTAAGTACTTAAGCGTTTCATGATCGGTATGGATGACAAACTCATTAGGTCTAAGATAATGTTCCCAAACATGTAGCACACAAACTAAAGCATACAATTCTTTGTCATAGATGAGATAGTTAAGTTGAGCACCGGATAGTTTTTCACTAAAATATGCAATGGCTCGTTTTTCTTGCATCAAAACTCCGCCAATTCCGGTAGCACTTGCATCACAATGAACCTCAAAAGTTTTGTCAAAGTTGGGTCAAGCAAGAATCGGAGCATGAGTAAGCAAATACATGAGCTCATCAAAAGCGGTGGATTGCAAAGATCCCCAAACAAAAGGAGCATTCTTCTTACTCAAGGCATGCAAAGGAGCGGCAATAGTGCTAAAGTCTTTCACAAAGTGACGATAAAAACCCACAATACAAAGAAAGCTACGCACTTGTTGCAAATTGGTGGGTTGGGGCCAAGTTTTAATAGCTTCAATTTTAGATTCATCAGCATGGACACCCTTGGAAGAGACAACAAAACCAAAGAAAACAAGTTTGTCAACACCAAACGTGCATTTTTTCAAGTTGGCATAAAGACGTTC
>NW_025271008.1:0-1395 GCF_018294505.1 Triticum aestivum | reverse complement strand
GGTCCGTTTCGTGCACTATTACTCGCCGCTTTGGGGTCCCAGAGCGATTACCATGGTTGTTGAACTCCAAGGTGCACTTACGTGTCTGTCATCAACATTCATAGTTTTTGCCAATTCTGGCCCGTTTCTTGGACTATTACTCTGTTTTGGCGTCCCGGTGTGATTTCCATGATTGACGAACACCGGGGTACGTTTATGTGTCGGTTAGCAACACTCGCATTTTGGGCCGCTTCTGGCCCGTTTCGTCGACTATTACTCACCGTTTTGGGGCCCCAAAGCGATTTCCATGGTTGTTGAACCCCATGGTGCGCTTACGTGTCGATCATCAACAATCGCAGTTTGGGCCGATTTTGGCCCGTTTCTTGCACTATTAATTAGTTTTGGGCGTCCCGCAGTGATTTCCACGATTGACGAACTCCGTGGTGCGTTTACATGTAAGTCATCAACACACAATTTTGGTCGACTCTGGTCCATTTCGTGCACGATTATTCACCATTTTGGCGTCCCAGAGCGATTTCCATTATTGACAATTCCCGGGGTGCGTTTGCGTGTCTGTCCTCAACACTCACAGTTTGGGCCAATTCTGACGCGATTCGAGGACTATTACTCAACATTTAGGGGTCCCGAAGCGATTTCCATAGTTGTTGAACCCCAAAATGCGTTTACGTGCCGGTCATGAACACTCACAGTTGTGGCCGATTCTGGCCCGTTTCATGGACTATTACTCACTGTTTGGGGTCCCGGTGTGACTTGCGCAATTAACAAACCCCGGGGTGCGTTTACGTGTCGATCATCAACACTCGCAGTTTCGGTCGATTCGGGCTCGTTTTGTGGCACTCGCAGTTTTGGCCGATTCTGGCCCATTTCTTGGACTATTACTTAGTTTCGGGGGGTCCTGGAGTGATTTCCACAATTTACGAACCCCGTGGTGCGTTTACGTTTCGGTCATCAACACTCACAATTTTGGCCGATTCTGGTCCGTTTCGTGCACTATTACTCGCCGCTTTGGGGTCCCAGAGCGATTACCATGGTTGTTGAACTCCAAGGTGCACTTACGTGTCTGTCATCAACATTCATAGTTTTTGCCAATTCTGGCCCGTTTCTTGGACTATTACTCTGTTTTGGCGTCCCGGTGTGATTTCCATGATTGACGAACACCGGGGTACGTTTATGTGTCGGTTAGCAACACTCGCATTTTGGGCCGCTTCTGGCCCGTTTCGTCGACTATTACTCACCGTTTTGGGGCCCCAAAGCGATTTCCATGGTTGTTGAACCCCATGGTGCGCTTACGTGTCGATCATCAACAATCGCAGTTTGGGCCGATTTTGGCCCGTTTCTTGCACTATTAATTAGTTTTGGGCGTCCCGCAGTGATTTCCACGATTGACGAACTCCG
>NW_025271007.1:0-1395 GCF_018294505.1 Triticum aestivum | reverse complement strand
ATGATTGCCGTCGCCTCCGGCCACCCTAGCTTCTCCCGTTTGCCCTGTTAGATGCGCGCGAGCCTGGGCATCCCGTAGAGCCCCTCCGCCGCTCTTTTGGTCATCGGAGGGCGAATCCCGACGCTCTCCGCCGTCCCTGGCCTCGCCGGCGACGAGCCTCGGGTCAACTCCGGCGAGTTTGACCCGGGTGTGACCCCACTGCCCGGTTTGACTCTCCCCTCTCTCCCACTGACATGCGGGCCCCGCCCGGCTAACCAAGTTAGTTAGGGTTAATTTAATTAGGTTAGTTAGTCCAGACACTGACACGCAGGGCCCACAGGTCAGTTTGACCTAGACCAGCCCGTTGACCTGCTGACGTCACCATGAGGTCATGCTGACGCAATAATTCCTTTCTGGAATTTAAATAAATCTTAAATGATTTAATAATTTCAGAAAATAGCTAAAACTTCAATAAATCATAGAAAATTAACCGTAACTCCAAATGAAATAATTTATATATGAAAAATTATCAGAAAAATTCAAGGAATCCATCTGTACCATTTTCATGCATGTTTGAACAATGTTTGTCCTCTGATCTGGACAAAACAAATAAAGGGCATTTAAATAATCACATACGAAGTTTGAATTTGAATCTTGCATTCAAACCAACTTCATTTAATCTGTTGCTAGTTGCATTAGCTCAAAACACATTCATATTGCCATGTCATGAGCATGCATCATATTGTGCATTGCATTGATTGTATTTCTTCTTTGTTGCCGGTGTTGTTCCCCCTCGATAGACGTTGTACCGATGATGTGATCGTTGACACTGATGAAGACTCAATGCTATCTTCAGAAGTGCCAGGCAAGCAAAACACCCTTGTTCATTCCGATACAATCCTACTCTCTCGCTCCTGCTCTCTTTTACTGCATTAGGACAACAACGATTCATCTGTTACTTGCTGCGGTAGCTGAACCCCTTTATCCTCTGCATGACCTGTCATTCCACAGTAAATAGATGAAACCCACTAGCATGAGTAGGAGTTGTTTGAGCCCTGTTGTGCCTACTCATTCTTGCTTGTTTGTCATGCCTGCTACTGCTTAGAGTTGTGTCAGGTCTGATTCATCGGGAATGAATCAGAGGTGTGTGAATATGTCCTACTGTGTGTGAGCTAAGTGTGTGAACACGATTTGGTAAAGGTAGCGGTGAGAGGCCATGTAGGAGTACATGGTGGGTTGTCTCATTGAAGCCGTCCTCAGGAACTGAGTTCTGTGTTTGTGATCCATGATTCAGCTACTACCACGCATTGGGCCCGAAACCAATGGACCCTCTCGGCTTCTTAATCACCCTTGTCCTCTGTCCAGGAGTTGCAAGTAGTTTCTGGTGTTTGTAGTATGCTGGAGGCCGTGGGCAGC
>NW_025271006.1:0-1395 GCF_018294505.1 Triticum aestivum | reverse complement strand
GGCACCGCCGTTCGTGAGGGGGGCCACATCCCGGAGACACGTGCCGCCTCTTCGAAAATGCCACAACACCACCCCGCATGTATGAGGGGCCGGTGCGACGCTCCGGTGGCATTGCTACCCCCAGGCCCCCGTCCCACCTAACCTTGGAGCGGTTGACCACGAGATCTAGCCATTTGACTTTCCACGGACGGGCTTCGAACAGTGGACCTCTCCACCAGGTTGTGTCAGGTCAGCACAGAGGGACACCTTGGAGTAACATTCGGGCCAAAACCACAGCTACATCCCCTCCGTGTAGACCCGACGCGTCCGTTTTCCCCCCTCCAGGTGCCGGCGGCGGCGCCGTCCGTGAGGGGGGCCACGCCCCGGAGACGCGTGACGCCTCTTCGGACATGCCACCACACCACCCGGGTGTGGTAGGTCATCCCATAGAAACACTTGGGAGCAACGTCCACTCCCTATAGACCCGATGCGGCTGTTTCCGCCTTTCGGATGCCAGTGGCGGCGCCGTCCGTGAGGGGGGCACACCGTGGACGTGATGCTGGGCGTTTGCAACCACCACTAAACTTCTGTCGGCATAGCTGTTTTTGAAATTAATAAAATATAAGGACCTATATTCAAAAGAACATGATAGCACATTATTAATGTGCTAAAAAAAAATACAAACTATATATATATATATATATATTCATAATCTATGGAAAAAATTACAAACTACATATATATTCATATAATACATAAAAAAACATAAAAACATATGTAAAAAAAGCATAAAAACATGTGTAAAAAAACACATGTAAAAAAAATAACTATGTCGACCGCATTGCTATCGGCATAGAGACGGCAGGGTTTTGGTGGGCGCAGTGCCGCGGATCAGTGACGTGGCGCCTATGCCGACGGCTGCCGTTAGCATATCTACGCCGCGGATCGGTGACATGGCATGCGGAGATATGCCGACGGCCGCCCGTCCTGACTGTCGGTATAGGTTTGACGGCGTTAGCCGCTGGTCACGGGCGGGGTCGTCGGGCCCACAGGTATGCCGACGGCTGATTTATGCCGACGGCTGCCGTCGGCGTAGATCGGTGTAGCCCGACGGCTAGGATAAGCCGACGACCAGAACAAGGTTGTCAGCATAGCTCGAAAGTAGGCTAACGGCTGCCGTAGGCATAGTTCCGGCCGTCGGGGTAGGACCGTTTTCCGGTAGTGAGTACCAGGTGGCCAGGCAATGGCATTGTGTACCACGTTTTAAGGCTAGACATTCACTAATTAATGTACTTGCCTCGAATGTGATGATCAACGGAAGGAATGACCTTGCAGTGCAACTATACGAACCATTGAACCAATCTCATTTTAGAAATCATTCCAAGATTGTCAAAAAACATATATACTTACTACAAC
>NW_025271005.1:0-1395 GCF_018294505.1 Triticum aestivum | reverse complement strand
CCCGTTTGGTGTCACGGAACCCTGTACACATCGTTTGGGGCTGTGAGCGAAACTCCGGCCGGATCTCCTCATGGATGGAACCCGAATAGGCGATAAACCTGGACTAGAGACTTGAGTGTTTAGGCAGGCCGTGGCCGACACCCACGTTGGGCTTCCGCTTGAAGGTTGCCGAGTACATGTCGAGTAAACGGCGGTAAGTGGTGAGAGCGTGTGTGAAGAAGTACACCCCTGCAGGGTTAACCTAATCTATTCGAATAGCCGTGTCCACGGAAAAGGACTTCTGGGTTGCTTATATCAGTTCATAGACAAGTGAAAGTGGATACTCTAAAATACGCAAGATAAGCGTGAGTGCTATGGATGGCGTTCTCGTAGGGAGACGGGAGCGGATCCATAGTGGTGTATTGATATGGTGAATATGTGGACTCGTGTGCGCCACCTCAAAAGTTATTTGCAGTCGTAGTTCAGGTTAGCCACTGAGTCAAAGCTGGCTTGCTGCAGTCAAACTCCACCATCCCCTTTGTTGATAATGAGGCATATGTAGATAGATCTGATGTAAGTCTTGCTGGGTACATTTGTACTCACGTTTGCCTATTTTATGTTTTTGCAGAGAGACTTCGGTCTCGCTAGTAGTTTCACGTGGACTTCGACGTTTAGCTTGATACCTCAGCTACGATCTTGTGCCCTCGACAGGATCTGATAGATAGTCAGGCTTCTCAGCCTTTTTCATTTATAGTTGTCTGTACTCAGACATGATAGTTTCCGCTTGTGCTTTGACTTGTATGCTCTGAGTGTTGGGTCATGAGACCCATGTTTGTAATATCTCGCTCCTCGGAGCCTATTGAATAAACTACTTGAGTCGTAGAGTCATTTTGTGATGCCATGTTGTATTGCACATATCGAGCATATTGTGTGTATGTTATTGAAATGCTTGGTATGTGTGGGATCTGACCATCTAGTTGTTTATCTTTAGTAGCCTCTCTTACCGGGAAATGTCTCCTAGTGTTTTCACTGAGCCATGGTAGCTTGCTACTGCTCCGGAACACTTAGGCTGGCCGGCATGTGTCCTTCTTCGTTCCTGTGTCTGTCCCTTCGGGGAAATGTCACGCGGTGAATACCGGAGTCCTGTTAGCCCGCTACAGCCCGGTTCACCGGAGTCCTGCTAGCCCAGTGCTACAGCCTGGATTCACTCGCTGATGACCGACACGTTCGATGCTGGGTCATGGATGCCTGTCCCTGTAAGTCTGTGCTGCTTTGGGTTTACGACTAGCCATGTCAGCCCGGGCTCCTTATCATATGGATGCTAGCGACACTGTCATATACGTGTGCCAAAAGGCGCAAACGGTCCCGGGCAAAGGTAAGGCGACACCCGTGGGAATACCGTGCGTGAGGCCGCAA
>NW_025271004.1:0-1395 GCF_018294505.1 Triticum aestivum | reverse complement strand
CATTACCGACATAATCATTTCACTCTAGCCCATCACCCAGATGAACCAGACCTGACACGACTCTAAGCATAGCAGGCATAGCAAGGTAGGAACAACACATACACATGGCTCAATCAACTCCTACACATGCTAGTGGGTTTCATCTAGTTACTGTGGCAATGACAGGTCATGCAGAGGAAATGGGTTCAACTACCGTAGCACACAGCAGTTTGAATCGCGTTGTCTTAATGCAGTAAAAGAGAGCAGGAGCGAGAACATGGGATTGTTTCGATATGATCAAATGGTTGGTTGCTTGCCTGATGGTTCGATGCTCGGATATGATTCTTCGTTAGGGTAATCACGGTACTCCTCGGAGACAGAACCTGTCGCAAAGGACATCGATACACAAGCATCACCAAACAATGTGCAACAATATGATGCATGCATGAAACATGGCAATATGAGTGTGTTGGGCTAATGCAACTAAAACCAGAGGACATGGCCTCTTTAAGTGCTTTTCCTTATTCTGCTTAAAACATCAATTTAACTTGTTTGATCATGCATGAAAATAGTACAGATGGATAGATTGGATTTTTCTGATCATTTTTCATATATAATTTGTCCAATTTGGAGTTACATAATAAAAGTTATGAATTTTTGAAGTTTAATTAATATTCTGGAATTTCCTGATTTAATTTAAATCCAGAAAATCAATTACTGCGTCAGCCTGACGTCAGTGTGACGTCAGCAGGTCAACGGAACAGGTCTGGGTCAAACCTGACAGTGGGTCCCGCATGTCAGGGTGATTAATTTAATTAAAAGTTAATTAAAACTAATCCTGTTTAATTAACAGGGCTGGGCCCCACCTGTCATTGACTCAGGGGAGTCAACCAGGGCCCACCCGTGGTCAAAGTCAAAGTCGGCTGCCGGCGTTTAGTCGCCGGCGAGCCCGACGCGGCGGCGGAAGTGATTTTGGTCATTTCGGCCACCAAACGGACTGCGGAGACCACCGGAGTGGAGCTGAGGACAACCCGCAGCTCTTGGCGGAGTCCGTTGGGGTCGGGGTGGCCGGAGTCGACGGCGGCGAGCTCGGCTGCGGCCGCCGGGGTTCGGTCGTGCACGGGAACGGGGTTGGAGCTCGAAGTCGAGCGAAGCGAGGCGCTAGGGATGCTCTACGGGGTCTTGCGAACTCGTTGGACTCGCCGGGGTGACCAAATGGTCACCGGAGCTGCGTCGACGGCGAGCTCGGCGACGGCGGAGGTTCGGCCGTGGTGGGGAGGAGGCTATGGTGAGGGAACGAGGGGGAGAAGAGGGGGAAACGGTGGCGTAGCTCACCGCGGTTGCAGTGGGCGTCGAAGCGGGCTCGGGGACGTGCCGGAGACGACGAATTCGACGGCGACGATGATCGGAGCCGAA
>NW_025271003.1:0-1395 GCF_018294505.1 Triticum aestivum | reverse complement strand
TTCATTTGCTCTAAACAGTAGTGATAAGTTGTTCTAACATGCATGAAAATGGTACAGATGGATTCCTTGAATTTTTCTGATAATTTTTCATATATAAATTATTTAATTTGGAGTTACGGTTAATTTTCTATGATTTTTAGAAGTTTTAGACATTTTCTGGAATTTTCTGATTATTTAGAATTAAAACAATTCCAGAAAATTAATTATGACATCAGCACTGCGTCATGCTTGCGTCAGCAAGTCAACAGGGCTGCCCCGGGTCAAACCTGACCAGTGGGGTCCACTGGTCAGTGACACAGGGACTAATCCCGCGTTGACCCGGGCTGGTTAGCTCTGACTAAGCCCTGGGGCCCACTGTCAGTGGCCTAGGGGGTTGGTTAGCGGGGGTAGTTAGGCCCTAATGACTGGCCACGTCGGCTCCTGCCGGAGTTTCGCCGGCGGCGACCATTAGCGCGGCGGCGAGAGTGGTTTTGGCCACTCCGGCGACCAAATGAGCCGCGGAGGGCATCTAGGAGGAGCTGGGGACGAGCCGAAGCTCCTGGTGGAGTCAGTTGCACTCGGGGCGGCCGGAATCGGTGCCGACGGCGAGCGAGGCGGCGGCCGGAGCTCGGGTGAGCTCGGAGTCGGCGTTAGGGAGCGCAGCAGAGGGTGCGGATGGGTGCTATGGCCTCCTGGGGGTGCACTGAGCATGGCTGCGTGCTCGGTTGCAGTTCTAGGCAACCGTGGCTACGGCGGCGACATGGCCGGCGGCGAAGAGCTCTCGGCTCCGGTGGTTGATGCGGCTAGGGGGCGAATTAGACAACGAGGCATGGGGGAAACGATGCAGCGGCTCACCGCGGTTCTTCTGGTGCTGCTGGCGAGGCAGGGGAGGCACGGGGTCCGGCGAATCGACGGCGGGGATCACCGGCACCGGAGGTGAAGACGATGATGCTCCGGTCGACTGTGGCCTCCTCTGGTCGCGTGCGTCGCGTGGGTAGCTTCACGGGGTCAGGGCGGAGCTCAGGGACGCATAGTGGGAGCGAGGGGGTGGCTGTGGCCCCGGTAACGGCGTCGGCGGCGATGGGCTCCGCTCGGGCGCGTGCAGGGAGGGAAGCAGAGGAGGGAACGGGGTCCAGGGGAGGAGAGGGAGGGCTGGACGGCTCCGGGCGGCTGCGTGGCGTCTCCACGCATGGATAGACTCGAAGGGGGAGGCCTCCAGCGCGAAGCAGGAGGTGGCCGGCGTCGACGCGCGCCACGCCTCGCCTCTGCTCGTCCTCCTGGCAGAGGAGGAAGAGGACAAGGGAGGAGGAGGTGGGCTGGGCCGGCTGGGGAACTGGGCCAGCTCTGGTGGCTGCGCGGGTAAGGCCAGGTAAGTGGGCTTCTCTCTCTCTTTTTTTCTCATTTACTGTTCTGTTT
>NW_025271002.1:0-1395 GCF_018294505.1 Triticum aestivum | reverse complement strand
AAATAATTAAAATATTAATTAATTAATTAAAGAATTAATTAACTTAATTAAACCTGGTTAGACTAATTAATCATTTAATTAACCTGACTAATCTACTAATTAGATTAATTAATTTAGTTAGTTAGTTATCAGTCAATGACATGCGGGACCCACTGTCCGGGTTGACTCAGTCAACCCCTGTTGACTGCTGACGTCAGCATGACATCATGCTGATGTCATAAAAGCATTTTCGAAATTAATTAAATAATTAATTAAATTTCTGAAATTAATAAAATCTTTTAAAAATCATATCTTTTAATCCGTAATCCGGATTAAAATATTTTCAACATGAAAGTTGCTCAGAACGACGAGACGATTCCGGATTCGCAGTCCGTTCGTCCGCCACACCCCTCTAACCTATCGAACCTGCAACTTTTCCCCTCCGGCTCCTCTGCCCGAAAACACGAAACACCGGGAATACTTTCCCGGATGTTTTCCCCCCTTCACCGGTATCACCTACTACCGCGTTAGGGCACACCGAACACCGCGTATTGCCTTGTTATATTTTGTGATGCTTTGTTTGCTCTGTATTCATTATTTCTTCCCCCTCTTCTCTCCGGTAGACTACGAGACCGACGCTGATGCCACCGAGTACGACTACGTCACCGACGACCCCTCCTTGTCTGAGCAACCAGGCAAGCCCCTCCCCCCCTTGATCACCAGATATCGCCTACTCTTCTCTATACTGCTTGCATTAGAGTAGTGTAGCATGTTACTGCTTTCCGTTAATCCTATTCTGATGCATAGCCTGTCATTGCTGCTACAGTCATTGATACCTTACCTGCAATCCTAAATGCTTAGTATAGGATGCTAGTTTATCATCATTGGCCCTACATCCTTGTCGGTCTGCCTTGCTATACTATCGGGCCGTGATCACTTGGGAGGTGATCACGGGTATATACTATACATACATACATACTATACAGATGGTGACTAAAGTCGGGTCAGCTCATTGAGTACCCGCAAGTGATTCTGACGAGGGGGCTGAAAGGACAGGTGGCTCCATCCCGGTAGAGGTGGGCCTGGGTTCCCGACGGCCCTCGACTGTACTTTGTGGCGGAGCGACAGGGCAGGTTGAGACCACCTAGGAGACAGGTGGGCCTGGCCCTGTTCGGCTTTCGCGGATACTTAACACGCTTAACGAGATCTTGGTATTTGATCTGAGTCTGGCTACGAGCCTATACGCACTAACCATCTACGTGGGAGTAGTTATGGGTATCCCGACGTCGTGGTATCAGCCGAAGCACTTCAGACGTCAGCGACGGAGCGGCGCGCGCCGGATTGGAACGTAAGCCTGCTCTTGTATTAAGGGGGCTAGTTCTGCTTCCGGCCGCCCACGCAACGTGCAGGTGTGCT
>NW_025271001.1:0-1395 GCF_018294505.1 Triticum aestivum | reverse complement strand
ACTTGGTCTGCTATGCCATCGTGCATAGCTTGAAACATTTGGTCTGCTATGCTGTATAATCACTTTCCTGAGACTGCCACTTTGTCATAAGATGCAATGTGTGATTATGATTTTCATCGATGTGGTGCAATCCTGTTTTCTGCATGTCATAAACTGAAAACTTATCCTGGCGGTTTACCGCTGGACGGGTTACGATGCCCAATATGAAGTCATAGTTTATAACCAAGGCTGTAAAGATAATGAAATATAAAAATACCTCATACCTGTGATTTAAATCACATCATTGGTTTACCAATCATTTTTGTAGTAAGGGTGATAACCCAAATCCTGAGTATTGATAACTCTCACCATGCTGTGCTGGTATATAATAAACCACGTCGAGTTATGATAAACACCGGATGATCATCCTGGCGACTTATAGTCAATGCCAGACCGGGCTAAGAGCACCGGTTTATAATTGATTTCATGCTAACAACTGATAATTGAAAGTTGTGCCGGGTTGAGAAACACCAGGCTGATGGAATGACTTGTAGTCAGGCCGGGTCGATAGACGCCTGTTTACCTTAAAACCTTATCAAAGGAAAGAAAAATTTGCACAAAAAAATCAAATAAAAAACTTGTAGTCGAGGCTTTTCAAGGGCTGCTAGGCCCAAATTCGAGGTTTTTCATGGGCTGCTAGGCCGCTGAGTTAAACCATTTGACAAAGCCTTTTAAGATGGGCCTCCAATTAACCAATCGTCGTTTTAACTTTGACAAGTTCAGGGTCTGTATAAGATTGACTTGTCAAACATTCGGCGGGTCATACCAGGATTACCTGGACGGAGTGGCTTACTTGATGAAGGCAGGTTAACCTGGGGTTTTAGGCGAATACACCTAGCTTCCAAGCCTGGCTTGATAGCCTATTACAAAGGTCCTTTCAAACTCTTTGTTGTTGTGCGCAAAGAGCCCCCAAGTAACATTGTGAGATGTGCTCAATGGGTACCTATGTTTGAGTTGTGCGTGGCAACAAGCTCTCTTTGGTCCCTTGGGTGTGAAGCTCCCAAGCTATGTTGTGGCTTTATAAGCCGGTTTACTGGAAAACTCTGCTTTGTAAGCATGAGCCCCCAAGTAACCAAGGAGACATATAAGGCGAAAACGGCAGAGGCCCTGCTTTAGCAAGGATGTCGGTTTATTTATTGATCATAATATGTACATTGTCAAAAATATATACATAGTAGGAGCCTATGGCTCAGGTGTAGTAAGGCTGAAGATGAGCTATATTCCACGGTCGGCGAGTCTCCTCCTTTGATTTGCGTGAGTCTTTGTGCTCTCGAACATCGATGAGGTAGTATGACCTATTGTTCAAATTCTTGCTGACCACAAAGGGTCCTTCCCAAGGTGGAGACAACTTATGCA
>NW_025271000.1:0-1395 GCF_018294505.1 Triticum aestivum | reverse complement strand
CAGTCGGACGTCTGCGCGACGTCACATAAAGGGCTTATAATGTAACACAACAATACAATAGTTCGGGAATATAATTTATCACAAGCACGAGACAAATATAATGTTAGTCCATCCACAGGAATAACAATGAAATTGAATTTACCACTTGAGCTTGTTCACCGGGGGCAAGTTTTCACACGGATAGATTTGGATATAAAGTCTACATTACTGATCAAGGATACGATGATTTGGAAAGAATTGACTCTGCAGAGTTTGTACTTAACCACAGCCAACGGATTTCAGTAGTCACGGGGACTAGTTCCGTCTACGGTGTTCTGGAAGGAACACGTCTAACCAGTACACACCCAATTTAACCATCCGAAGCCAGGGATCACCCTCGGCAACATTCAGGAAAAACCCTGAGTCGGGGAGGCTACAACCTCGCGTAGCATGGGATCAAATTTCTATACGCGCGCTATAAGGGGGTGCCCCCCCTCTCGGTCCCAACCGGAAACACCCATGCCCCCTGACCGAATGACTGGCTTTAATCCTGGGCCAAGGTACCATCATCCCGGCCTCTCTGTTTGGTGTGTACACAGAAAGAGGTTACCAACTTACTAAACCGTATCCTAGCAATGAGACATGTGGTAGCACGGAAAGGGGAAGGGGCGATAACACGGCTCCAACCATGTTAACGTCGGAAAAGTCAGATGACACAAGGCTGGCATGCTACAACAGTACCACCTTGCTGCCCTTCATGTCACCACATGATTAGGCCACCTCTCATCAGAGGTCATCGCAACTTTGGAACATGCGGGAAAAGATCGATAACGTGGCTCCAACCACGTTAACATCGAAGAGAGTCGGATGACGCAAGGCTGGCATGCTACAACAGTACCACCTTGCTGCCCTTCATGTCACTACATGATTAGGCCACCTCTCATCAGAGGTCATCGCAACTTCGGAACAACCGGATCGTTGCCTTACAAGCAACGGGGTACTTATCGACACTCACATGCCACGCACAAACTTTCACATGAACATGCAAAACATCTGCCATATCAAATGTTCCAACATGCTTGCCTGGTTCGGAGAAGTCGGAGTCTAGCTCGGCGAAGATCGCGGCTCCGTCCCCTCTCCCGGAACCTACGGCAATCACGAAACGGGGTACTAACGTGAAAACCAACACATGCACAGAAACTTTGCCAAATATTTTTCAAATAAATCCCATAAAAAACTAGACAAAATTTGGAGATTGACAGAAAAAGAATCACTCAAAAATACCTTTTCATTAAAAAGTTATAAAGGTTTCTGTCCAGGGACCTTTCTGTAATGAAACAGAAAAGTTCCAGGGTTTTAACTGAGAAAACAGAAAACGCTTCGGCTGGGAATGCGCAAGCGCAAGGAGAAAACGTA
>NW_025270999.1:0-1395 GCF_018294505.1 Triticum aestivum | reverse complement strand
ATTTCCATGGTTGTCGAACTCCAAGGTGCGCTTACGTGTCGGTCATCAACAATCACAGTTTGGGCCGATTCTGGCCCGTTTCTTGGACTACTACTCTATTTTGGGGTCTCGGAGTCATTTCCATGATTGACGAACCCCAGGGTGCGTTTACGTGTCGGTCATCAACACTCACATATTTGGCCGAATCGTGTCCGTTTCGTGCACTATTACTCAGCGTTTTGGAGACCCAGAGGGATTTCCACGATTGATGAACCCCGGGGTGCATTTATGTGTCTGTCGTCAACACTCACAGTTTTGGCCAATTCTGACATGTTTCGTGGACTATTACTCACGGTTTTGGGGTCCCGAAGTGATTTCCATAGTTGTTGAACTCCAAGGTGTGCTTACGTGTTGGTCATCAACACTCGCAGTTTTGGCCGATTCTGGCCCGTTTCATGGAGTATTACTCACCATTTTGGGGTCCCAAAGCGATTTCCATGGTTGTCGAACTCAAAGGTGCGCTTACGTGTCGGTCATCAACAATCACAGTTTGGGCCGATTCTGGCCCGTTTCTTGGACTACTACTCTATTTTGGGGTCTCGGAGTCATTTCCATGATTGACGAACCCCAGGGTGCGTTTACGTGTCGGTCATGAACACTCACATATTTGGCCGAATCGTGTCTGTTTCGTGCACTATTACTCAGTGTTTTGGAGACCCAGAGGGATTTCCACGATTGATGAACCCCGGGGTGCATTTATGTGTCTGTCGTCAACACTGAGAGTTTTGGCCAATTCTCACATGTTTCCTGGACTATTACTCACGGTTTTGGGGTCCCGAAGCGATTTCCATAGTTTTTGAACTCCAAGATGTGCTTACGAGTTTGTCATCAACACTCCCAGTTTTGGCCGATTCTGGCCCGTTTCATGGACTATTACTCACCGTTTTGGGGTTCCAAAGCGATTTCCATGGTTGTCGAATTCCAAGGTGCGCTTACATGTCGGTCATCAACAATCACAATTTGGGCCGATTCTGGCCCGTTTCTTGGACTATTACTCTATTTTGGGGTCTTGGAGTCATTTCGATGATTGACGAACCCTTGGTGCGTTTACGTGTCGATGATCAACACTCACATATTCGGCCGATTCTAGTCCGTTTTGTGCACTATCACTCAGCGTTTTGGGGACCTAGAGCAATTTCCACGATCGATGAACCCCGGGGTTTGTTTATGTGTCCGTCGTCAACACTGAGAGTTTTGGCCAATTCTGACGGGTTTCGTGGACTATTACTCACCGTTTTGGGTTCCCTAAGCGATTTCCATAGTTGTTGAACCCCAAGGTGTCCTTACGTGTTGGTCATCAACACTCGCAGTTTTGGTTGATTCTGGCCCGTTTCATGGACTATTACTCACCGCTTT
>NW_025270998.1:0-1395 GCF_018294505.1 Triticum aestivum | reverse complement strand
TTCCTGTTCCCCCGACCGGGTCGGAACAGGGGAGCGTCGCCGCCGAACTCCCTCGCCGGCGGTGAACCCCGCGAGAGGATAAGGGCGCCAGCGGCCCCCCGCTCCCTCGGGCCTCTCTCCCACTCGCCCCCGCTCTCCCTCGGCCTCTGCGCCTTCTCCCCCGCCAGATCCCCCTCCCTCTCCCCTCCGTTCCCCTCTGCCCGAGCGCGCTCGCCGCCGTTCACCGTAGTTCCCGCGGCCACCGTGCCCAGATCGCCCCGACGACGTGCCCGAACGACTCCCCGCCGTCGACTACGCCGACTGCGCCATCGGGAACGAGCCGAGCGCCACTGCATCGACCTCCCCGAGCTCGTCTTCCCCGCACGTCCGCCGTCGATCGTCGCCGACTCCGGCTACCCCGCGCCCTCCCCGAGCTCGCTGCCACTCCCTACGGCTCCACTGTGAGCTCCTCTACCACCTCCCCCTCTCCGCTAGCTCGCCCGCGCTCCGTAGCTGCTCCCCCACGCGCGCCCGAACGCCGCGCCGCGGAGCTCGCCGCCGGCGGGTCTCCGGTGACCAATTGGTCACGGGGTTAAGCCCGTTGCACTCCCCGCCGTACGTAGATGCCCCCCAGCCCATACGCTTGCCCGTTCGCGCGCTCTAGCGTAGCTTCCGTCGGGCACCCGTAGCACCTCGCCGCCGGCGAGCTCGTAGCGGTCGACTCCGGCCGTTCCAGCCCCTCCGACCATCGCCGTTGGACGCGCGACGTCGAGCCGCGTCGAACGCGCCCAGCCACGCCTCCGGAGACCCCCTGTACGCGAAACCCGTACCCCTCCCGAGCCGCGCCGCCGCGCGTCTGGTCGCCGGCGTTGCTCCGGCGCCGGCCGCCGACGTGGCACACCTGGGGCCACCCCCTGGGTCACTGCCAGTGGCCCCCACGGGCCCTAGTTGACTGGGTTGACCCAGTCAACTGCTGACTGGGCAGGCCCAGTCACTGACATGCGGGCCCCGCCGCAATAATTAAAAAAAAAGAAAAGAAAAAGAAAATGTTTTATAAATAAAATTAATTAGTTTAAATAATCTCTCACTGACAGGTGGGCCCAGTAGTTAATTAACTAAAAACTAATTAGTTTAATCCTCTGTTAACCCACTGTCTATGACAGGTGGGTCCCCCTTGTCAGTTTGACCAGTCAACCCGGACTGTTGACCGCTGACGTCACTCCTACGTCATGCTGACGTCATATCCCTTTTTCTGTTAATTAAATAATTCCAGAAATTCAAATAAACTTTGAAAATTCATATCTTTTAAACCGTAACTCGGATGAAAATGTTTTCTATATGAAAGTTGCTCAGAACGACGAGACGAATCCGAATACGCAGTCCGTTCATCCACCACACCTCCCTAACCTATCGAAC
>NW_025270996.1:0-1395 GCF_018294505.1 Triticum aestivum | reverse complement strand
ACAAGCTCATCGCACACAAGTAGGATCATCGGTGAACCAACCCGTGGACCATCCTCCTCCAACACCTCACCCATTCCTCTCTCTCTCTCTCTCTCTCTCTCTCTCTCTCAGCAATGCCCTAGGTGCACATGCGCCGCCCTGCCACCACCATCTTTCGTCAATGCTCTATGTACATGTGTCACGTGATAATTGTTTTTCTTTTTAGATGACTAGGAAATATGCCCGTGCATTGCATCGGGGGAAATCATATGCTCCTAGATCAGTAACCAAATTTTTTTCTCTATTCGGATTTATATTCGGTAATGACCGGAAAAATAGATTTTTGATTTTTCTTTGGAGAAAACAAATTCGGCTGAATTTTTTAAATGGATTTTGAATTCGGATGTTTTGCTTCAAAATATAATGGATTTTGAATTTGATTATTCTAGCGTAAGCTCAGGGTCCGAACCACCCCTTCCCCAACCCAACCCAACGAACCGGCCATTTTTTGTTGTTGTAAACTCGGAAAAAACCCATCCCCAGAAGGCACAAGAAAACACGCCTCGAGATTGGCACTCCAAATCAAGCGGATAAGAAAATCGACTATGCACAAAACTAAAGGACGCTGATAAGTCCCGAATGTTCGGGATTTGCCCATGGCAAATCGAAGGTGTCTTGTGGCAAATTATATGTATCGACCATGACAAGTTTAGCTGGTAGGCAGGGCAATTTCTCCCTCAGTTTTATTATTATTATTATTTGCCAGGAAATTGCCGTGCATGACAACTAAATTTCCTATCCTTGCCGCAAGTAAAGTTGCCATAAAAACGTTCGACCGAACATTCGGGATTTATCATTTCCGAAATGAAAAGGAGTCAGCTTTTGTTTTAGCGAAAATGTAGTTATAGCAAAGCTTCATGTTTTGTTTCCAGTTTCCTGTTAAGATTTGTTCTTCCGGATTTGATTTTTGAATGAACAAAAAAAAATGTTTTGGGGTCCAGTCCGTATCCAACACCAAAGCTCTCTCTATAAAATGTTCCTTCCCTTTGAGAGGTATTTCCATCCCCTGCCGCCGCCGGAGTCCTCCACCATTCCCGATCGCCAATTCTCCGTCGATGCAGCACTCCTTATTGTGGCGGGAGAGAATGGCGGGAAAGAAAATGGCGGGAGAAAATGGTGGCAAAGAAGATGGCGGGAAAGAAAATGGAGGGAAAAAGATTGCGGAAAAGTATTTTTTTTTCATGTATAAAACGGCAATGGTTGTACAGGATTTATAAGGAACTTTTAAATATAAACTCCTATGAAGCTCAAAACAAGTTTTCTAGTAGGATAAAAGAAATAAAATACAAAAAATTACTACAAATAAAATATCTACTAATAACTTAACAAAAATTAAAAGAATATGTCAAAAAACTA
>NW_025270995.1:0-1395 GCF_018294505.1 Triticum aestivum | reverse complement strand
AAATACAAGTTTCTCATAAACTTTGTACAAACCCAAAATTTTTGATCATCATCAAAGCATACATTCCAACTCCGAGATGCTCACTCCAGTCCTTAGAAGGATTGCTGGAGCTTTGCATACTTATTAGCATCTTTCGGGATTGACAAAACCTTCCGGTTGTATCACATACAACCTTTCCTCATTAAAATCGTCGAGGAAACAATGTTTTGACATCCTATCTGCAAGATTTCATAAATAATGCAGTAATCGCTAATATAATTCCAACAGACTCTTAGCATCGCTACGAGTGAGAAAATCTCATCGTAGTCAACTCCTTGAACTTGTCGGAAAACATCTTAACGACAAGTCGAGCTTTCTTAATGGTGACATTTACCATCATTGTCCGTCTTCCTTTTGAAATCCATCTGTACTCATTAGCCTTACGACCATCGAGCTGTTCTGCCAAAGTCTACACTTTGTTTTCATACATGGATCCTCTCTTGGATTTTATGGCCCCAAGCCATTTATCGGAATCCGGGCCCACCATCGCTTCTCCATAGCTCGTAGGTTCATTGTTGTCTAGCAACATGACCTTCAAGACAGGATTACGTACCACTTTGAAGTAGTACGCATCCTTGTCATCCTACGAGGTTTGGGAGTGACTTGATCCGAAGTTTCATGATCAATATCATAAGCTTCCACTTCAATTGGTGTAGGTGCCACAGGAACAACTCCCTGTGCCCTGTCACACACTAGTCGAAGAGACGGTTCAATAACCTCATCAAGTCTCCACCATCCTCCCACTCAATTCTTTCGAGAGAAACTTTTCCTCGAGAAAGGACCCGATTCTAGAAACAATCCATATTGCTTTCGGATCTGAATTAGGAGGTATACCCAACTGTTTTGGGTTTCCTATGAAGATGCATTTTATCCGCTTTGGGTTCGAGCTTATCAACCTGAAACTTTTTCATATAAGCGTCGCAGCCCCAAACTTTTAAGAAACGACAACTTAGGTTTCTCTAAACCATAATTCATATGGTGTCATCTCATCGGAATTACGTGGTGCCCTATTTAAAGTGAATGTGGTTGTCTCTAATGCCTAACCCATGAACGATAGTGGTAATTCGATAAGAGACATCATGGTATGCACCATATCCAATAGGGTGCAACTATGATGTTCGGACACACCATCACATTATGGTGTTCCAGGCGGTATTAATTGCGAAACAATTTCCACAATGTCTTAATTGTGTGCCAAAACTCGTAACTCAGATATTCATCTCTATGATCATATCATAGACATTTTATCCTCTTGTCACAATGATCTGCTACTTCACTCTGAAATTACTTGAACCATTCAATAATTCAGACTTGTGTTTCATCAAGTAAATATACTCAACATTTACTCGAATCATC
>NW_025270994.1:0-1395 GCF_018294505.1 Triticum aestivum | reverse complement strand
TGGCCAATTCTGACCCGTTTCGTGGACTATTACTCACCTTTTTGGGGTCCCGAAGCTATTTCCATAGTTGTTGAACCCAAAGATGCACTTACGTGTCGTTCATCAACACTCGCAGTTTTGGCCGATTCTGGCCCGTTTTGTGGACTATAACTCGCTGTTTCGGGTCCCGGAGGGATTTCCACGATTGACGAACCCCTGGTGCGTTTATGTTTCGGTCATCAACAATCGCGGTTTTCTTCGATTCTGTCCCTTTCGTGGACTACTACTCACCGTTTTGGGGTCCTAAAGCGATTTCCATTGTTGCCGAACCCCAATGTGTGTTTACATGTTGGTCGTCAAGTCTCGCAGTTTTGGCCGATTCTGGCCCGTTTCTTGGACTATTACTCAGTTTTGGGGTCCCAAAGTGATTTCCACGATTGACGAACCCCGGGGGTGCGTTTATGTGTCGGTCATCAACACTCAATTTTGGTTAATTCTGGCCGTCTCGTGGACTATTACTCGCTGTTTTGGGGTCCCGAAGTGATTTCCATGATTGACGAACCTCTGGGTGCGTTTACATGTCGCTCATCAACACTCGCAGGTTTTGTTGATTCCGTCCCGTTTCATGGACTATTACTCACCGTTTTGGGGTCCCAAAGAGATTTCCATTTTTGTCGAACCCTAAGGTGTGCTTGCGTGTTGGTCGTGAAGACTCGCAGTTTTGGCCGATTTTGGCCCGTTTTGAACTATTACACAGTTTTGGCATCCCGAAGTGATTTCCACGATTGACAAACCCTACGGTGCGCTTACGTGTCGGTCATCAACAATCGCAGTTTTGGCCGATTCTGGTCCGTTTGGTGCACTATTAGTCACCGTTTTGGGGTCCTAGAGCGATTTACAGGATTTGCGATCCCCGGGGTGCGTTTATGTGTCGGTTATCAACACTCACCATTTTGCCCAATTCTGGTCTGTCACGTGGACAATTACTCACTGTTTTGGGGTCCTAGAGCGATTCTCATGATTCACAATCCCAGGGGTGCGTTTACGTGCCCGTCGTCAACACTCATAGTTCTGGCCAATTCTGACCCGTTTCGTGGACTATTACTCACCTTTTTGGGGTCCCGAAGCGATTTCCATAGTTGTTGAACCCAAAGATGCACTTACGTGTCGGTCATCAACAATTGCAGTTTTGGCCGATTCTGGTCCGTTTGGTGCACTATTACTCACCGTTTTGGGGTCCCGGAGGGATTTCCACGATTGACGAACCCCGGGGTGCGTTTATGTGTCGGTTATCAACACTCACCATTTTGCCAATTTCTGGTCTGTCACGTGGACAATTACTCACTGTTTGGGGGTCCTAGAGCGATTTCCACGATTTACAATCCCAGGGGTGCGTTTACGTGCCCGTCGTCAACA
>NW_025270993.1:0-1395 GCF_018294505.1 Triticum aestivum | reverse complement strand
GTGCAGGCCCCGCAGGTGCGCTCTTGGCAGATAATGGTGGTTGTGCCTGTTTTCTTGTATCACGGCTGGAGGTGGCACCGGATGGAGGTGCTGGCGCAGTTGAAGTAGAAGATGCACGTGGTGTCCATGATGAAGGTCGGCCTGCAGAAAAGTTAGTTCGCCCCAATGCTTGTCGATCCTGCACTTCACGTTCAGCTTTACAAGCAAGATGGAATAAACGAGTGATATTAGTATACTCCTTATAGTCTAGAATGGTCTGAATCTCTCTATTTAATCCACCCAGAAAACGTGCAAGCATAGCTTCATTCTCCTCAACAATACCACATCTAATCATGCCAGTTTGTAATTCCTGATAATATTCTTCTACAGAATTTTTTCCTTGTCTTAAACGCTGCAATTTTTGAAGCAATTCACGTTGATAATATGGTGGAACCCAACGCGTACGCATAGCAGTTTTCAAAGCAGCCCAAGTAGTTGGAATAGGATATAATCTACAATGTTCAGACCACCATACACATGCAAAACTAGTGAAAGCACAAACGGCAGCAACAACTCGTCTCTCCTCAGGATATTGTAAACATGTAAATCGTTGTTCAGTTTCTAACTCCCAAGTAAGATATATATCAGGAACATATCTACCCTCAAATGGTGGAATATTCAATTTCAGTTTAGGAATATGGACATCATCTCGTACCTGAGGTGGTGGTGCAGGCCTACCATTACGAAGATATACCTGAGGTCGACCTGCTGGTGGTGGTACAGGTGGCTGCACGTAGTGTTGATTTTGATCAACCTCGTCCTCATAGTCTCCCACATAATCATCCTCCTCCGCATCAGCAGCAGGAGCCACGGAAGTATCAACAGCAGCACCAACAGTTTGGCCAAACGCAAGAGGAACACGGCTTGCTCGGCGGAGGTCTGCTTCGCGACGTGGAGGTAGTCGTTGTTGTTGTTGTTGGAGAGGTGCGTTAGCTGCAGCGGGTGGTGGTGGTGGAAGACGCGCGAGCAATTCATTAAACTTGTTATCGAGCTTTGTTTCGAACGTCTTCTCAAAGGTAGTGATCTTCTCCATGGCCTCTTCAAAATTGTTCAGCACATCTTGCACCTGTTCAGTCATCATTTGCTGAAACTTATCATGAAGCTCCTTGTTCGATAAATTCTCCCAGTCAATCTCGTCGGCTTGTGATCCTGGCATGGTTAGCAGCAATAGAAACACACAAGAATATGATCCTACAGACTACGAACAAGTGGTGGTGGTGGGTGTCACAAATCCGTCAAGCAAATCTCAAATTCTTACCAGTTCTTACCCAGCAGCAGGCGGTGATCGGCAACCGTTGTAGTCAAAAACTCTCAAAGCTTGGATAGAGCGATTACCAGGGAGAGTCAAACGCACGA
>NW_025270992.1:0-1395 GCF_018294505.1 Triticum aestivum | reverse complement strand
GGTTGAGTAGGGGAGGGGTGCGGGGGGTCGGCGGCGGCGGCCGGTGCACCGGGGGGTGCTCGGCGGCGAGGGGGGCCGGATCTGGCGAGGTGGGATAGCGATCGAGATGGAGGGGGATCGAGATCGAGTGTCCATGAAATTTGAAAATATTCATGATAGTTCAAAAAGTGTCCATGAAATACAATCGAGAAATGATGGCTACGATTTAAATACAATCGATCTTAGCTAGCTATCTGTTCACAATCTTCTTGCCCTTCTTTTTCGCAAATGGAGTTCTTCTGTGGAACGGACGTCCTTTAGGTAGGGTGGTCCTGCTTCTTCTTGTGGTGTATGCTGCTACTTCATCATCGTCGTCATGTTCGATCCTCGGGTCGCCGTACTTGTCGAAGTCTTGCTCATTGGCTACTCCATCCATTCCGATGATCTTCCTTTTGCCTCTCCTCATGACAACACGACTGGGCTTTGATGGGTCGGTAATGAAGAAGCATTGGTCAACTTGGGAAGCCAGTACCCATGGCTCATTTTTCGCGGTGACGTTTGCGCCCGCGGTCTTGGATTTGGCTTCGGGTATAACCATGGTGGTGAAATACCGGTCTTCTTTTAGGACGCTCTTCGCCCATCTGACATGGAACATCGGGACCTTCTCTCCAGCGTAGCTCAGCTCCCAGATCTCCTCGATCCTTCCGTAGTATCTGTCCTTGTCATTACCGGTGTAGGATTCCATCGTTACCCCGGAGTTCTGATAACCATCGCTCTTCATGTCCTTGGCCTCGGTGTAGAATGTGTAGCCGTTGATATCGTACGCCTCATAGGTCATCAGGTTGTGCTTGGCGCCCTGTGACAAGGCGAATATGAGTTGTTCTTCCGCGGAAGAATCCTCATGTAAAGGGTACGACAGAAGCTTCTGCTTGAACCAACGCGTGAAACATGAGTTGTGCTCTTTGATTACATGTTCGTCCGTCCTCTGTTGGCCTCGGTCATTGTACGTCTTCTTAATAAAGGTTTTGTGCTCTACCACCCAAGGATCGACCACGTCTATGTGTTGTAGCGCGACTAGGTTTGCTCTTTCAAAGTCGGCGACTCGACCCTCTAAGTCGACATGCATTTCGCGGCGACCCTCACGATGACCCCATCCAGCGAGCCTGCCGAGGTGCCTGTTGACGGGCAGACCAACGGGGTTCTCGATGCCTAGATAATTCGTGCAGTAGGAGATGCACTCTTCGGTTAGAAAGCCCCTGGCTATACTTTCCTCTGGACGTGACATGTTGCGAACGTATCCTTTGATGACACCATTCATCCTTTCGAACGGCATCATGCTGTGCAGGAACGTCGGCCCGAGTTGGATGATATCCTCCACTATATGGACCAGCAGATGCACCATAACGTCGAAGAATG
>NW_025270991.1:0-1395 GCF_018294505.1 Triticum aestivum | reverse complement strand
TGTTAAGCTCGTGATCAAGTTGGTTTATCCTGTAAACCACCCTTTCTCCAAGAATCCGTGTTGGATACCCCTGAGCTAGTTGGTTAAGCTATGCATCAACTTGGAGAGTTGGAAGATAGAAGCTTGCCCGATTTAGTTCATCCAAAGGGATATTCTTGTGTAGTGTGTGTTGAAGAAAGATGATATCTTCATCGATTGGTCCTTGTGATCAGTTGCTGGACCTATTGTCTTATCAATCCTTTGATTTGAGTGTGGGCTATCGTCAAATCAAATCAGTACCAACGATGCTCGTAATGTTGTCTTATTTCGTGGTTGATCCCTCGAGCATACACCATTATATCTTTTAGGTCTGACCAATGCTATCACTTGTTCACTTAACTATGGAATTCCTTTTAAAAGGAAACCCAGATGAATTGTTGTTGAGCCCATTGACAACATCCTTATCTCCTCCATGATTTTGTTGAACACTAAGCTAGTGTTGGAAACTTTTGAAAGCATTTGTTCATGCTAGCTCATGAAGCATTTGTTTGGATGAAGGTAGTGACTTCCTTTAATTCATGTGCATCTGATGCAAGTTGCCGTCGTGGATTCGAGAAAGTCAATGTTGCTTTCTTTGGAATCATTCCAAATCAGTCATGCACACGTGCGAAGAATGCTGTGGTTTGAAGACTTGCAACCTTCAATCTATATGTATCCCTAGCACACCAAGCCACTGATTGATTTGTTCAAGGAGAAGGAGTTCCTCCATAAGAGCTAATCCGGACTTATGAAAGAACTTCGATATCCTCGCTGATGGTTCCCAACCTGAACTCGGTAGTGTTTTATTATAAGACTACTTTGTGGTCATGCTTGTCTTGGACAACGTGTTCACATGTTTGTAGCAGAACTAGCTCATGTTTTGGAGCTTGCTATCGTAGTTCATCTTCCGAGAATCTCGCAACGTCATCTCGTCGATTTGTGTTGCAAACTTTCGTTTTTCTTCCTAGACTCGATGAGTCTGGAATATCCTGACACCAACCAGATCTGAATCTCAGGCAGATATGATGGTTTGGAACATTTCCCAAGAACTATAATATTGGTCTCGCGATAACCGATAAAGTGGATGTCATGGCCAACACACCCAGCCGGAAGACCTGTTATTATAATATCTTGATTGATGAAGTTGGCCACCTTCCCATAAGGACTTCGTAGGATTTACTCTCTAGTTGTGCCTTATGATTTGTTGTGTTCCCGAAGTCCGACCTTTACTTGATGTTCTAGTTATCAAACCGTATCTATGAATGGGATACACTAGCACATCAAGGAGAACATTAGAAGCGGAGTGCTAAATGTCTCTCGGTCGATCATCCAGATTTTGTTCCTTGGCTTCGCTAAGGTGTAATCTGAGAAGGTGTT
>NW_025270990.1:0-1395 GCF_018294505.1 Triticum aestivum | reverse complement strand
TACGTGTCGGTGATCAACACTCACATATTCGGCCGATTCTAGTCCGTTTTGTGCACTATCACTCAGCGTTTTGGGGACCTAGAGCAATTTCCACGATCGATGAACCCCGGGGTTCGTTTATGTGTCCGTCGTCAACACTGAGAGTTTTGGCCAATTCTGACGGGTTTCGTGGACTATTACTCACCGTTTTGGGGTCCCGAAGCGATTTCCATAGTTGTTGAACCCCAAGGTGTCCTTACGTGTTGGTCATCAACACTCGTAGTTTTGGCCGATTCTGGCCCGTTTCATGGACTATTACTCACCGTTTTGGGGTCCCAAAGCGATTTCCATGGTTGTCGAACTCCAAGGTGCGCTTACGTGTCGGTCATCAACAATCACAGTTTGGGCCGATTCTGGCCCGTTTCTTGGACTACTACTCTATTTTGGGGTCTCAGAGTCATTTCCATGATTGACGAACCCCAGGGTGCTTTTACGTGTCGGTCATCAACACTCACATATTTGGCCGAATCGTGTCCGTTTCGTGCACTATTACTCAATGTTTTGGAGACCCAGAGGGATTTCCACGATTGATGAACCCCGGGGTGCATTTATGTGTCTGTCGTCAACACTCACAGTTTTGGCCAATTCTGACATGTTTCGTGGACTATTACTCACGGTTTTGGGGTCCCGAAGTGATTTCCATAGTTGTTGAACTCCAAGGTGTTCTTACGTGTTGCTCATCAACACTCGCAGTTTTGGCCGATTCTGGCCCGTTTCATGGACTATTACTCACCGTTTTGGGGTCCCAAAGCGATTTCCATGGTTGTCGAATTCCAAGGTGCGCTTACATGTCGGTCATCAACAATCACAGTTTGGGCCGATTCTGGCCTGTTTCTTGGACTATTACTCTATTTTGGGGTCTTGGAGTCATTTCGATGATTGACGAACCCATGGTGCGTTTACGTGTCGGTGATCAACACTCACATATTCGGCCGATTCTAGTCCGTTTTGTGCACTATCACTCAGCGTTTTGGGGACCTAGAGCAATTTCCACGATCGATGAACCCCGGGGTTCGTTTATGTGTCCGTCGTCAACACTGAGAGTTTTGGCCAATTCTGACGGGTTTCGTGGACTATTACTCACCGTTTTGGGGTCCCGAAGCGATTTCCATAGTTGTTGAACCCCAAGGTGTCCTTACGTGTTGGTCATCAACACTCGTAGTTTTGGCCGATTCTGGCCCGTTTCATGGACTATTACTCACCGTTTTGGGGTCCCAAAGCGATTTCCATGGTTGTCGAACTCCAAGGTGCGCTTACGTGTCGGTCATCAACAATCACAGTTTGGGCCGATTCTGGCCCGTTTCTTGGACTACTACTCTATTTTGGGGTCTCAGAGTCATTTCCATGATTGACGAA
>NW_025270989.1:0-1395 GCF_018294505.1 Triticum aestivum | reverse complement strand
ACATTTACGTGCTGTTTTTATTGCTCTACGTGATGCACGTTTGTTTGGTAACCTTGGGAAGTGCACCTTTTGCACCGACCGAGTATCTTTTCTTGGCTATGTTGTTACTCCACAGGGAATTGAAGTTGATAAAGCCAAGATTGAAGCTATTGAGAGTTGGCCGCAGCCCAAAACGGTCACACAAGTGAGGAGTTTTCTTGGCCTCGCTGGATTCTATAGGCGTTTTGTGAGAGATTTCAGCACCATTGCTGCACCTCTCAATGAGCTTACAAAGAAAGATGTGCCTTTTCTTTGGGGTACCGCACAGGAAGAAGCCTTCTTGGTATTGAAAGATAAGTTGACACATGCTCCTTTACTCCAACTTCCTGATTTTAATAAGACTTTTGAGCTTGAATGTGATGCTAGTGGAATTGGATTAGGAGGTGTGTTATTACAAGATGGCAAACCTGTTGCATACTTTTCTGAAAAATTGAGTGGGCCTAGTCTGAATTATTCTACTTATGATAAAGAATTATATGCTCTTGTTCGGACTTTAGAAACATGGCATCATTATTTATGGCCCAAAGAATTTGTTATACATTCTGATCATGAATCTTTGAAACATATTAAAAGTCAAGCTAAACTGAATCGTAGACATGCTAAATGGGTTGAATTCATTGAGACTTTCCCTTATGTCATTAAACACAAGAAGGGAAAAGAAAATGTTATTGCTGATGCATTGTCTCGTCGCTATACTATGCTTTCACAACTTGACTTCAAAATATTTGGTTTGGAGACCATCAAAGATCAATATGTGCATGATGCTGATTTTAAAGATGTAATGCAGAATTGTAAAGAAGGAAGAATGTGGAACAAGTTTGTCGTTAACGATGGATTTGTGTTTCGTGCTAACAAGCTATGCATTCCAGCTAGCTCCGTTCGTCTTTGTTGTTGCAGGAGGCGCATGGAGGAGGATTAATGGGACACTTTGGCGTGAAGAAGACGGAGGACGTACTTGCTACACATTTCTTTTGGCCAAAGATGAGACGGGATGTTGAGCGTTTTATTGCTCGTTGCACTACATGTCAAAAAGCTAAGTCACGACTCAATCCTCATGGTTTATATATGCCTTTGCCTGTACCTAGTGTTCCTTGGGAGGATATATCTATGGACTTTGTTTTAGGTTTACCTCGAACAAAGAAGGGGAGGGATAGCATATTTGTTGTCGTGGATAGATTCTCGAAAATGGCACACTTTATACCATGTCATAAAAGCGATGATGCTGTTAATGTTGCTGATTTGTTCTTTCATGAAATTATTCGCTTGCATGGTGTGCCAAATACTATTGTTTCAGATCGTGATACTAAATTTCTTAGCCACTTTTGGAGATGTTTATGGGCTAAGTTGGGGACTAAA
>NW_025270988.1:0-1396 GCF_018294505.1 Triticum aestivum | reverse complement strand
AGAATGGCCGTCCATACATATCGTTGATTTCCTTCCGATCGTGCCTTTTCCACTTAGTCTCCCCTCGTGCCGCGATCGAGGAAGACCAATCGGCTTAAGGTCAGGAACAAAGTCAACACAAAACTCAATTACCTCCTCATTTCCATAGCCCTTGGCGATGCTTCCTTCTGGCCTAGCATGGTTACGAACATATTTCTTTAATACTCCCATGAACCTCTCGAAGGGGAACATATTGTGTAGAAATACAGGACCGAGAACGAAAATCTCTTCGACTAGGTGAACCAGGAGGTGCGTCATAATATTGAAGAAGGATGGCGGGAACACCAACTCGAAACTGACAAGACATTGGATCACATCGTTCTGTAACCGTGGTAGAACTTCTGGATTGATTACCTTCTGAGAGATTGCATTGAGGAATGCACATAGCTTCACAATGGCTACTCGAACATTTTCCGGCAGGAGCCCCCTCAAAGCAATCGGAAGCAATTGCGTCATAATCACGTGGCAGTCGTGAGACTTCAGGTTTTGGAACTTTTTCTCCGCCATGTTTATTATTCTCTTTATATTGGACGAGAATCCAGACGGGACCTTCATACTGCTCAGGCATTCAAAAAAGATGACCTTCTCTTCTTTGGTCAGAGCGTAGCTGGCACGACCTTGAAACCATTCCGGATGCCGGTCATCAGGGTCTTTCAAACGTTGCTGGTCCTGCCGTGCTTCCTTTGTATCATTTGTCTTCCCATACACGCCCAAGAAGCTTAGGAGGTTCACGCAAATATTCTTCGTAACGTGCATCACGTCGATTGCAGAGCGGACATCTAGGACTTTCCAATATTCTAGCTCCCAGAATATAGATTTCTTCTTCCACATGGCTGCGTGCCCGTCAGCTCCCTTCGGAACTGATTGCCCGCCAGGACCCTTTCCAAAGATGACTTTCAAATCCTTGACCATATCAAATACCTCAGCACCAGTGCGTTCCGCAGGCTTCGGCCGGTGATCTGCCTTGCCGTTGTAATGCTTGCCTTTCTTTCTTACTGGATGAATTTTCGGAAGAAATCGACGATGCCCAAGGTACACGTTCTTCTTACAATTTGGCAAATGTACACTTTCAGTCTCATGTAAGCAGTGCGTGCATGCATTGTATCCCTTATTTGACAGTCCCGAAAGGTTACTAAGAGCAGGCCAATCGTTGATGGTTACGAAAAGCAACGCTCGTAGGTCAAATTCCTCTTGTTTGTGCTCATCCCACACACGGACACCACCCCACAGCTGTAAAAGTTCATCAACTAATGGCCTTAGGTACACATCGATGTCGTTGCCGGGTTGCTTCGGACCTTGGATGAGCACTGGCATCATAATGAACTTCCGCTTCATGCACAACCAAGGAGGAAGGTTG
>NW_025270987.1:0-1396 GCF_018294505.1 Triticum aestivum | reverse complement strand
TCATAGTTTTTGGTGATGGAGAAGTATCTGAACACTTCCCTCTCCGCGGATTGCTCTTCGCGTGTCTACGACTGTGGCCTGCGGCCTCCGGGGGCTAGCACATGCCGCCAAATCTTGCGTAGGCGGCCTCTCACATGTCTGGAAGTGTTGTGGCGGTTGCAAACGCCCGGCCCGCGTCTTCGATGTGTGCCCCCCTCACGGACGGCGCCGCCGCCGGCACCTGGAGGGGGGAAACGGACGCGTCGGGGCTACACGGAGGGGGTCTTGCTGTGGCTTTGGCCCGGATATTGCTCCAAAGTGTTCCTATGGGCTGACCTAACACAACCGGGTGGAGAGTTCCACTGGTCAAAGCCCGTCCGTGCAAAGTCAAAGGGCTAGATCCCGTGGTCAAACGCTACAGGGTTAGGCGGGACGGGGTCCCTGGGGGGTAGCAATGCCACCGGAGCATCGCACCGGGCCCTCATACATGCCGTACGGTGTGGTGGCATGTCCGAAGAGGCGGCACGCGTCTCCGGGGTGTGGCCCCCCACACGGGCGGCGATGACACAGTAGTAGACGTTTTGCGGTAACGATGCGGCGCGAATATTATTAAATACTCGTAGCGCGATAAAATCATGAGTTTTTTACACGACGTGGGCACATGTGCTATAGGAATGATGGTAATTTTTCATAGTTTTTGGTGATGGAGAAGTATCTAAACACTTCCCTCTCGGCGGATTGCTCTTCGCGTGTCTACGACTGTGGCCTGCGGCCTCCGGGGGCTAGCACATGCCTCCAAATCTTGCGTAGGCGGCCTCTCACATGTCTGGAAGTGTTGTGGCGGTTGCAAAGGCCTGGCCCGCGTCTTCGGTGTGTGCCCCCCTCACCGACGGCGCCGCCGCCGGCACCCGGAGGGGGGGAAACGGATGCGTCAGGTCTACACGGAGGGGGTCTTGATGTGGCTTTGGCCCGGATGTTGCTCCAAAGTGTTCCTATGGGCTGACCTAACACAACCGGGTGGAGAGTTCCACTGGTCAATGCCCGTCCGTGCAAAGTCAAAGGGCTAGATCCCGTGGTCAAACGCTACAGGGTTAGGCGGGACGGGGTCCCTGGGGGGTAGCAATGCCACCGGAGCATCGCACCGGGCCCTCATATATGTCGTACGGAGTGTTGGCATGTCCGAAGAGGCGGCACGCGTCTCCGGGGTGTGGCCCCCCTCACGGATGGCGATGACACAGTAGTAGACGTTTTGCGGTAACGATGCGGCGTGAATATTATTAAATACTCGGAGCGCGATAAAATCATGAGTTTTTTACACGACGTGGGCACATGTGCTATAGGACTGATGGTAATTTTTCATAGTTTTTGGTGATGGAGAAGTATCTGAACACTTCCCTCTCCGCGGATTGCTCTTCGC
>NW_025270986.1:0-1396 GCF_018294505.1 Triticum aestivum | reverse complement strand
AACAGGGTTCCCGAGATACCAAACGGGCATCCGGTACACCGTGCCACGTACCTACCGCATCACAGCCCACCCCTACGGTCAGCGCTGTCCACGGCCTCCAGTAAGCTACAAACACCAGAAACTACTTGCAACTCCTGGACAGAGGACTAGGGTGAATAAGAAGTCGAGCGGGGTCATATTTCAGGGCCCAATGTATGGTAGTAGCTGAGTCATGGATCACAAACACAGAACTCAGTTCCTAAGGACGGCTTCAATGAGACAACCCACCATGTACTCCTACATGGCCTCTCACCGACACCTTTTACCAAATCGTGTTCACACACTTAGCTCACACACAGTAGGACATGTTCACACGCCTCTGATTCATCCCCGATGAATCAGACCTGACTCAACTCTAAGCAGTAGCAGGCATGACAAACAAACATGAATGAGTAGGCACAACAGGGCTCAAACAACTCCTACTCATGCTAGTGGGTTTCATCTAATTACTGTGGAATGACAGGTCATGCAGAGGATAAAGGGGTTCAGCTACCGCAGCAAGTAACAGATAAATCGGTGTTGTCCTAATGCATTAAAAGAGAGCAGGAGCGAGAGAGTAGGATTGTATCGGAATGAACAAGGGGTTTTTGCTTGCCTGGCACTTCTGAAGATAACATTGAGTCTTCATCAGTGTCAACGATCACATCATCGGTATCACGTCTATCGAGAGGGGACAAATACCGGCAAATACAGAAAAACACGATCAA
The DNA here is from genome assembly GCF_018294505.1 of Triticum aestivum. Lineage (NCBI taxonomy): Eukaryota > Viridiplantae > Streptophyta > Magnoliopsida > Poales > Poaceae > Triticum > Triticum aestivum. Next base: position 650 of record NW_025270986.1, on the reverse strand, counting down.
TGCAATGCACAATATGATGCATGATCATGACATGGCAAAATGAATGTGTTTTGGGCTAATGCAACTAGCAACAGATTAAATGAAGTTGGTTTGAATATAAAATTCAAATTCAAACTCCATATGTGATTATTTAAATGCCCTTTAATTGATTTGTGTTAAACAGCAGCTATAAGTTGTTCTAACATGCATGAAAATGGTACAGATGGATTCCTTGAATTTTTCTGATAATTTTTCATATATAAATTATTTAATTTGGAGTTACGGTTGAATTTCTATGATTTTTAGAAGTTTTGGGCATTTTCTGGAATTAATAAATCATTTCTAATTTATTTAATTCCAGAAATACTTTACTGCGTCAGCCTGACATCATCATGACGTCAGCAGGTCAACAGGGCGCCTCCAGGTCAAACCTGACCAGTGGGGTCCACTGGTCAGTGACCCAGGGCTGTTTAGTGTCAATGGCAGGTGGGGCCGGGTCAAAGGCCACGTCAGCAGAGTCAATGCTGACGGGTGGGGCCACTGGATTAGTTTAAAACTAAACAGAAACTAATCTATGATTAATTAGCAGGTGGGGCCCTGCTGTCAGTGTCTATTAAACTAACTAATATTTAGTTAATACTAATCCTAGCCTAATTAGCCGGGCGGGGCCC
>NW_025270985.1:0-1396 GCF_018294505.1 Triticum aestivum | reverse complement strand
GGAACCTTGCTTGCTTCTTGGCGTCAGTAGACACTTCCTCAGTTGCATATCGGGCGAGATTACCAAACTCCCTGCTATAGGCATCCACAGAAAGTCGGCCTTGGGTGAAACTGCAAAATTCTTCACGTTTACGGTCCATGAGACCCTCCGGAATGTGATGTTCACGGAAAGCCTCGCTGAATTCAGCCCAAGTAGTGACATGGCCCGCTGGGCGCATAGCTCCATAATTCTCCCACCATAGACTGGCGGGGCCTTCAAGATGATATGCAGCAAAGGTGACCTTGTCAGCCTCCGCTACCAGCGCGGAACGCAGTTTGTGAGAGATACTGCGAAGCCAGTCATCAGCGTCGAGAGGCTCGACGGAGTGGTGGAATGTGGGTGGATGCAATTTGATAAAATCACTGAGTGACACCACGTTAGCCCTCTGATGGTGTGCTGTATTCTGTTCAATACGCTCCAGCAAACGGTTTGTCTCCCGCTTGTTTCTCTCAGCTTCCATCATAACCTCGGCTAGCGAAGGAGGATGAGGCAGATTTTCATTCCTGGCTTCACTGCCTTCGGCCTGCTCTTGGGAAGCAGGGTTAGCGCGCGTGTTGACCATCCTAGGTAAACAAGACAATGATTTAGTCAGGATGGTAAAATTCCGACATAGGATACATAATGTAAGTAATAACTCGGAATGCAAGATGATCATCCGTATGACATGGTAGATACAGAAACTGCTTCTTTTATTCCATCGTCATACACACCATACAGGGTTTAGTACAAGACCAAACAAGGTACTATTACGGTGAAAAGAGGATTACATCTCATCGGAGGCATTCCAAGCTCCTATACATTATTTTTATACACCTCTGGAAGGAGTACAACTAGGTCATATCCCACGAGTCACGCGGGACGATAGACGACACAGCTAGTGCGAACTAGTGATACTACCACTAACTCAGACCGATCCGTAGTAGTCCTCGTAGAAGTCACCTCCATAGCCTGGAAGTTCAACATGATCATCCAGAAACAGACGGTCTCGCGGAGCTTGTGGACCATAGGGGCTAGGATGAGGTCGTGGACCAACAAACGGTGGCCTGCGGGGACCGCGAGGTGGGGTGATGCCTCCTACATCACGCCAAACCATCACGTCTGGCAGAGCAGATCTCACAGGATAGAGATCGCGCATATCTGAATATCCAGCTTGCACCGCCGGTGCGAACCGAGTCAAAGTGGCCCAGTGGTCAGCACGGGTATTGAAGAGCTCTAACCTTAAGGCCCGATTTTCACGGTCCTTATCCTCGAGCATCTCAGCAGTGGTGCGAGTCTGTGAATCCTCCTGAGTGGAGTCAGCATAGATAGCCTGGAGATACCCTTGTGCTCCCGGAAGTGATCCTGGCATATACCGGAA
>NW_025270984.1:0-1396 GCF_018294505.1 Triticum aestivum | reverse complement strand
CACACAAAAAGTCAGGAGTTCAAATAAGGTTTAAATAATGAAATCCCTTTGTAACAGACGAGTTTCCGTATGAAATCCTGATACTTTGAAAGAGATTGTCCGTTTTGTACATGAAGTGCGTCCAGTTTTTGCCGTAACCCTCTCAACTTTCTTGCACATGCTATGTGGATGAAATGATGATATCATGCCAACTTTCAACCTTTTCAGAGTTCATTTGAAATGCTTTTCAATTTTAGGGTCTTATAGCTCAAAATAATTAGTAAATGCATGAGAAATAACAAATGAAGTCAGAAAGGATTGAAAAATGATGATGTGGCTTTGAATGGTGCATTTTGAACACACAAAAACTCAGGAGTTCAAATAAGGTCTAAAAAAATGAAATCCCTTTGTAACAGACGAGTTTCCGTATGAAATCCTGATACTTTGAAAGAGATTGTCCGTTTTGTACACGAAGTGCATCCAGTTTTTGCCGTAACCCTCTTAACTTTCTTGCACATGCTATGTGGATGAAATGATGATATCATGCCAACTTTCAACCTTTTCAGAGTTCATTTGAAAGGCTTTTCAATTTTAGGGTCTTATAGCTCAAAATAATTAGTAAATGCATGAGAAATAACAAATGAAGTCAGAAAGGATTGAAAAATGATGATGTGGCTTTGAATGGTGCATTTTGAACACACAAAAAGTCAGGAGTTCCAATAAGGTTTAAAAAATGAAATCCCCTTGTAACAGACGAGTTTCCGTATGAAATCCTGATACTTTGAAAGAGATTGTCCGTTTTGTACACGAAGTGCATCCAGTTTTTGCCGTAACCCTCTCAACTTTCTTGCACATGCTATGTGGATGAAATGATGATATCATGCCAACTTTCAACCTTTTCACAGTTCATTTGAAATGCTTTTCAATTTAAGGGTCTTATAGCTCAAAATAATTAGTAAATGCATGAGAAATAACAAATGAAGGCAGAAAGGATTGAAAAATGATGATGTGGCTTTGAATGGTGCATTTTGAACACACAAAAAGTGAGGAGTTCAAATAAGGTTTAAAAAATGAAATCCCTTTGTAACAGACGAGTTTCCGTATGTAATCCTGATACTTTGAAAGAGATTGTCCGTCTTGTACACGAAGTGCATCCAGTTTTTGCCGTAACCCTCTCAACTTTCTTGCACATGCTATGTGCATGAAATGATGATATCATGCCAACTTTCAACCTTTTCAGAGTTCATTTGAAATGCTTTTCAATTTTAGGGTCTTATAGCTCAAAATAATTAGTAAATGCATGAGAAATAACAAATGAAGTCAGAAAGGATTGAAAAATGATGATGTGGCTTTGAATGGTGCATTTTGAACACACAAAAAGTCAGGAGTTCAAATAAGGTTAAAAAAATGAAATCCC
>NW_025270983.1:0-1396 GCF_018294505.1 Triticum aestivum | reverse complement strand
GACAAGGAAAAAATTCTGTAGAAGAATATTATCAGGAATTACAAACTGGCATGATTAGATGTGGTATTGTTGAGGAGAATGAAGCTATGCTTGCACGTTTTCTGGGTGGATTAAATAGAGAGATTCAGACCATTCTAGACTATAAGGAGTATACTAATATCACTCGTTTATTCCATCTTGCTTGTAAAGCTGAACGTGAAGTGCAGGATCGACAAGCATTGGGGCGAACTAACTTTTCTGCAGGCCGACCTTCATCATGGACACCATGTGCATCTTCTACTTCAACTGCACCAGCACCTCCATCAGGTGCCACCTCCAGCCGTGATACAAGAAAACAGGCACAACCACCATTATCTGCCAAGAGCGCACCTGCGGGGCCTACACAGCGTTCTTCTTCTTCCATAGCATCAACAGGGCACACAAGTGATATTATTTGTCGTTGTTGTAAGGGAGGAGGTCATTATGCGAGAGAATGCAAATCTCCGCGTGTGATGATTGCTACCGCGGATGGTGGATATGAGTCCGCTAGTGACTATGATGAGGAGACTTTGGCTCTTATTACGCGTGAAGAACATGGTGGAGATGATTCTGATAATGAGACGCAATACATGGCTCCTGAAGACGCTGACAGGTATGAATGTTTAGTTTCTCAACGTGTTTTGAGTGTGCAGATCACACAAGCTGAGCAAAATCAGAGGCACAATTTGTTCCATACCAAGGGAGTTGTGAAGGAACGTTCTGTGCGCGTCATCATAGACGGAGGGAGCTGCAACAACTTGGCTAGCATGGAGATGGTGGAGAAGCTGATAGAGGCAAAGGTGTCCCGTCTTTCGATGAGATGGTGGATTTCGCTTTGGTGGAAGTCGACTTTGACGATCCGACTACGAACGTGCGAGGACGTCGCGCCTTAGCAATCGCGAAACCAACTCTGAGAGGTTATTGACCACGCCGGAGCACGATCAACCTGACCACGAGGGTCTGTTTCCTGCGAGCAAACGAAGAACAAGCAAGAAACTGAGATTGCAATCTGGATATTGCGAATATAAGATGAAAGCTTTATTGATCAAGGTGGGGTTCTGTGACGCCTTTGTCTGGTCGTTGAACACAAACGAAGTACGCGAAGTTGCAGCTATGGCGAACTTTTAATCTAAACAAAACCCAAAGTCTAAACGATGCCCTAAGGGCTGTATATATGGAGGAAGAGGGGGGAATTTCGTGGCCCTTGGTGGAGGGGTCCGAAATCAACCCTATCTCTTGTTTCCCCACACATACGGACTCTAAAAATAGCCTATACTTATGTATTTCGAAATTACATGGGCCTGGCCCAATAATAAGGTGACGCAGCACCTAAAATAGCCTCGAGACGAAATTTATGAAGTGGCATCTTGTATATTTC
>NW_025270982.1:0-1396 GCF_018294505.1 Triticum aestivum | reverse complement strand
CTATTGTTTTATGCGGATCGAGACTGGGATTTGTCACTCCGTGTAAACGGAGAGGTATCTCTGGGCCCACTCGGTAGGACATCATCATATGCGCAATGTGACCAAGGAGTTGATCACGGGATGATGTGTTACGGAACGAGTAAAGTGACTTGCTGGTAACGAGATTGAACAAGGTATCGGTATACCGACGATCGAATCTCGGGCAAGTAAAATACCGCTAGACAAAGGGAATTGTATACGGGATCGATTGAGTCCTTGACATCGTGGTTCATCCGATGAGATCATCGTGGAACATGTGGGAGCCAACATGGGTATCCAGATCCCGCTGTTGGTTATTGACCGAAGAACGTCTCGGTCATGTCTGCATGTCTCCCGAACCCGTAGGGTCTACACACTTAAGGTTCGATGACGCTAGGGTTATAAAGGAAGCTTGTATGTGGTTACCGAATGTTGTTCGGAGTCCCGGATGAGATCCCGGACGTCACAAGGAGTTCCGGAATGGTCCGGAGGTAAAGATTTATATATAGGAAGTCCTGTTTCGGGCATCGGGACAAGTTTCGGGGTCATCGGTATTGTACCGGGACCACCGGAAGGGTCCCGGGGGCCCATCGGGTGGGGCCACCTGCCCCGGGGGGCCACATGGGCTGTAGGGGGTGCGCCTTGGCCCACATGGGCCAAGGGCACCAGCCCCAAGAGGCCCATGCGCCTAGGGAACCCTAGAGGGAAGAGTCCTCAAGGGGGAAGGCACCTCCGAGGTGCCTTGGGGAGGATGGACTCCTCCCCCCCCCCTCTTGGCCGCCGCACCAGATGCCATCTGGAGGCTAGCCGCCGCCCCTTGGGGTGGGAAACCCTAAAGGGGGCGCAGCCCTCCCCTTCCCCTATATATATGAGGCCTAGGGGCTGCCCATAACACGCGATTTGATCTCTCGTTGGTGCAGCCCTGCCCCTCTCCCTCCTCCTCCTCTCCCATGGTGCTTGGCGAAGCCCTGCGGGATTACCACGCTCCTCCACCACCACCACGCTGTTGTGCTGCTGCTGGATGGAGTCTTCCTCAACCTCTCCCTCTCTCCTTGTTGGATCAAGGCGTGGGAGACGTCACCGGGCTGTACGTGTGTTGAACGCGGAGGTGCCGTCCGTTCGGCACTAGGATCATCGGTGATCTGAATCACGACGAGTACGACTCCATCAACCCCGTTCACTTGAACGCTTCCACTTAGCGATCTACAAGGGTATGTAGATGCACTCCCCTTTCTACTCGTTGCTGGTCTCTCCATAGATAGATCTTGGTGTTGCGTAGGAAAATTTTGAATTTCTGCTACGTTCCCCAACAGTGGCATCATGAGCTAGGTCTATTGCGTAGATTCTTTGCACGAGTAGAACACAAAGTAGTTGTGGG
>NW_025270981.1:0-1396 GCF_018294505.1 Triticum aestivum | reverse complement strand
CAAAGGTCCTTTCAGCCCCCAATCCGTGAATCACTCGCGGGTACTCTTCGAGCTGACCCGACTTTAGTCACCATCTGTATAGTATGTATGTATGTATAGTATATACCCGTGATCACCTCCCGAGTGATCACGGCCCAATAGTATAGCAAGGCAGACTGACAAGAATGTAGGGCCAATGATGATAAACTAGCATCCTATACTAAGCATTTAGGATTGCAGGTAAGGTATCAACAGGTGTAGCAACAATGTCAGGCTATGCATCAGAATAGGATCAACAGAAAGCAGTAACATGCTACACTACTCTAATGCAAGCAGTATAGAGAAGAATAGGCGATATCTGGTGATCAAGGGGGGGGGCTTGCCTGGTTGCTCTGGCAAGAGAGAGGGGTCGTCAACTCCGTAGTCGAACTGGGCAGCAGCAGCGTCGGTCTCGTAGTCTACCGGAGAGAAGAGGGGGAAGAAACAATGAATACCATGCAAACAAATGCATATCGATGCATGACATGACAAGTAACAATGCTAGGTGTGCCCAATCGCGGTAGTAGGTGATACCGACGAAAGGGGGAAACATCCGGGAAAGTATTCCCGGTGTTTCGCGTTTTCGGACTGATGAACCGGAGGGGAAAAGTTGCGAGTTCGATAGGTTAGGGGTGTGTGACGGACAAACGGACTGCGTATCCGGAATCGTCTCGTCGTTCTGAGCAACTTTCATGTTGAAAATATTTTAATCCGAGTTACTGATTAAAAGATATGATTTTTTAAAGATTTTATTAATTTCTGGAATTTAATTAATTAATTATTTAATTCGAAAATGGATTTATGACGTCAGCATGATGTCATGCTGACGTCAGCAGTCAACAGGGTTGACTTGGTCAACCCGACAGGTGGGTCCCGTTCGTCATTGACTGTTTAGTCTAATTAATGTTTAGCTAATCTAATTACTGTTTAATTAAACTAATTAGTTAATTAGGTTAATCTAATTATGATTAATTAACTTAATTAATTCCTTAATTAATTAATTAATTTAATTATTATTTATTTATTTAATATTTATATATTTTTTTTAATTTTTTTTATAAAACCGTTCTGGGCGTGGGGCCCCCATGTCATTGGCCCCAGGGGGCCTTGCGGTTTTCGGGCGCATGGCCGCGCGGTTGTCGCCCGAACGGGCGCGGGCGCAACGGTGCCCAGCACCCGCTCTTTCGGGCGCACCACAGGGGCGGGCGGAGCCGGCAGATCACCAGAGCAGGGGGGGTTGGTGACCACGGCGGGGCTCGCTGGGCGCCAACCGGGCGAAGGACGAGGATTGCGACGGCGCACGGAATAGGGGCGGACGGAGGGAGGAGCGGCCTCGGCAGGGGCGCCGCTGTGGGCGCGGCCGAGGCGCGGGCCCGGC
>NW_025270980.1:0-1396 GCF_018294505.1 Triticum aestivum | reverse complement strand
GCTTTATTTTAGTTTTAGTCAGAATAGTAAATCTGCTATAACTTTAGTTAAAAAAATTATTTTTGCATGATTCCTTTTGACCCAACTTTATTTTTGTCATTGCCAAACCCTAGAAATTAACTTTGGTATTTTAGGATTAATAAATAATTAGTTTAAAGCAGAATCCTATTAATCCTAATTAATTAACTAGTTCCTGTTTTCCTATTAAATTAATTAGTAAATTAATTTATTTTTAACTTGTGATTAGTTATTCTAGGTTAGTTTCTGTCATCCTAATAGTTGAACTTTTATTTATAATTAATAAAAGTTTTTAAATTATTTTCTTAATAGAAATTGGATTAGACCTAAAATGAGTTTTATAATAGCTTTTTAATTAATTCTTTTTGCTCCTAGTTGCTTAGTGACACCTTTTCTGTTAAGTTAACTTAAAACCATGATTAGGTTATATTAAGGAATTTTTATTACATAAAAACTATTTTTTTTGCTATGGTTTGAAGTAGGGAAACTTTGAGTGATTTTTTTCTTTGAGTTTTCCTTTGGATTTGGTTTTGGTTGCTTTGTTGTGTTAGGTTACTTTTGTTATGTTGTGTTATGTGATCCTATTGTTTTGCTTATTGTGTTCATTGTTTGTCTCGGTAGAGTTTCCGGAGTGCGAAGCTTGCTACTACGACTCTTTAACTTACGTGGATCATCAGCAAGGCAAGTCTTGATCATGTTATTTCTATACCTATGTTTTTGTGCATTAGAATTGTCACCACCCCACCACGCATGCATTAGTGAAATCTTGAAGTCATTAAACTTGAGTAGTATCATGTGGTAGGATGAACCAATCCCCTTGTTACCATGACCCCGGGACGAAGTAGTTTATTTTGCTATGCTCGTAGACGGGTTTTGGGTTGAGTGAAATTCATAAGCTAGATGTGAGAGTCAATGATGATGACAACCCCATGAACTACAATGATCAAGAAGGACTTCGGAAAATCACTACTGGGTGGAGGACGGTTGACGGGCACCCTGGAGCACCCAGTGGTGGCCGGGATGCATGGAGAAGCGCCATGACATCCTGCGGAAAGCTTCACCCAGCCACGAAGAGAAGGATGGATGCCCCATGACCGGAAGCTTACCTGTGCAGCCGCAAGCCATTATGGGCTCTGGCTGGGTTGACCCTAGTAGTGACGCTGGCTGGACGGTACTACGAGATGTAGAAGAACGGTAGGATTGGATGGGTACCGGCAGTAGCCAGAAGAACTCTTCGGAAGACCCTGTTTCATTCGTCCCGTCTTCAAACACCATGAAGTGCGAAGACTTTAAAAGGAGGGAATGATTCTTGCGGGGAAAGTGCGCAAACCTCTGCAGAGTTTAAAGATCTAATCGATTAGCCGTGTCCCCGGTTACG
>NW_025270979.1:0-1396 GCF_018294505.1 Triticum aestivum | reverse complement strand
CTCCCGTACTGGTACCGCCAGACTTCTCCAAGGACTTTGTTATCTACTGCGACGCCTCGCGACAAGGACTAGGTTGCATTCTCATGCAAGATCGACACGTAATTGCCTACGCTTCACGGCAGTTGCACCCACATGAGGAGAATTATCCTACTCATGATCTAGAACTTGCAGCCGTAGTCTATGCACTTAAAACCTGGCGACATTACCTCCTCGGTAATCGTTGCGAAATATTCACTGATCACCAAAGTCTGAAGTACATCTTCACCCAACCGGATCTGAATCTCAGGCAAAGACGTTGGGTTGAATTGATCACAGACTTCGACTTAGGCATAACCTACACCCCGGGGAAAGCCAACGTCATGGCTGATGCGCTAAGTCGTAAATCTTATTGTAACAATCTGATGTTACAACAGAGTCAACCGCTTCTCCATGATGAATTTCGGAAGCTTAACCTTCACATTGTACCTCAAGGTTTTCTCTCCACCTTGGTGGCAAAACCTACTCTTACGGATCAAATCATCGCTGCCCAAAAGCGAGATAAGGGAATATCTAAAATCAAAGAGAACATTGATAGCGGAGGTGCTAGTTGTTTCTCCACAAATGATCATGGTGTTGTGAACTTTGAGGACCGTCTAGTGGTTCCCAAGAACCAGCATCTACGGCAGTTGATCCTTAAGGAGGCTCATGAATCTCCACTCACCATTCATCCCGGTGGTACTAAGATGTATCAGGACCTACGCCAGAGGTTCTGGTGGACTAGGATGAAGAGAGAAATCGCTCAGTATATTGCTAATTGCGACGTCTGTCGTCGTGTAAAGGCAGAGCATCAACGGCCTGCTGGCACCCTTCAACCCTTAGCTATTCCTGAATGGAAATGGGATAAAATTGGTATGGATTTCATTACCGGTTTTCCCAGGACCAAAAGAGGGAATAATGCCATTCTCGTCGTGGTCGATCGTCTTTCCAAGGTAGCTCATTTCCTACCTGTTCGTGAGAGTATAACCGCTAGTCAGCTGGCAGACTTATACATCTCCCGAATAGTGTCCCTCCATGGTGTTCCTTTGGAAATCAATTCGGATCGAGGAAGTCTTTTCACCTCTCGATTTTGGGAAAGTTTCCAAAATGCTATGGGAACCCGTCTTTCCTTCAGCACCGCTTTCCACCCTCAGTCAAGTGGTCAAGTGGAACGCGTCAACCAAATTCTAGAAGACATGCTTCGAGCCTCTGTTATCTCTTTCGGAATGGACTGGGAGAAGTGCCTTCCATTTGCCGAATTCGCTTACAACAACAGCTATCAATCTAGCTTGGGTAAAGCCCCTTTTGAAGTTCTCTATGGACGACGATGTCGAACACCCCTTAACTGGTCAGAGACCGGGGAAAGACAATTCTTTGGCCC
>NW_025270978.1:0-1396 GCF_018294505.1 Triticum aestivum | reverse complement strand
TGCAACTGTCGAGATGCATAGGCAATCACATGACGATCCTGCATAAGAATGCAACCTAGTCCCTGTCGTGAGGCATCGCAGTAGATAATAAAGTCTTTAGTGAAATCCGGTGGCACAAGTATGGGAGCAGAAGTCAGGCGCCTTTTCAGTTCCTGAAAACTGTGTTCACACTGTGGGGACCACTCAAACTTTTTATCTTTCTTGAGAAGTTCCGTGAGGGGTTTGGCTACTTTGGAGAAGTTTTCAACAAAGCGGCGACAATAGCTGGCTAGACCAAGGAAACTCCTAACTTGTTTAACGGTCTCAGGTGGAGTCCAATCGAGAACAACCTGAACTCTCTCGGGATTGACAGCAATGCCCTTACCAGAGATTACGTGGCCTAGGTAGGTCACTTCTGGCAACCAAAATTCACACTTGGAGAACTTGGCATAAAGGCGGTGCTCTCTGAGTTTTTCTAACACAAGTCTAAGATGTTCGGCATGCTCTTCCTCGTTCTTCGAGTAGATAAGAATATCGTCGAGGTAAACCACGACGAACTTATCTAAGTACTCCATGAAGATCGAGTTCATCAGGCGGGAGAATGTGGCTGGGGCGTTGGTTAGGCCGAAGGACATGACGGTGTACTCATACTGACCATAACGAGTGACAAAAGCTGTCTTGGGAATGTCCCCGTTTCTGATCTTGATTTGATGGTAGCCTAACCTTAAATCCATCTTGGAAAAGACTGAGGATCCAGCGAGCTGATCATACAGGTCGTTGATCCTGGGGAGCGGATACTTGTTCTTTATCGTGACCAAATTAACGGGACGATAATCAACGACCATCCGATCCGTACCGTCTTTCTTCTTGACAAAGAGGACGGGGCAAGCCCAAGGAGAAGAACTAGGACGGATGAAACCCTTTTGCAAGGACTCATCGAGTTGTTTCTTAAGCTCGGCTAGTTCTAGGGGTGCCATCTTGTAGGGTCTCCTAGAGATTGGAGCAGTTCCTGGGATAAGATCTATGACGAACTCTACATCTCTGTCAGGCGGAACACCTGGCAGTTCCTCTGGAAAGACATCCGGAAAGTCACGGACTACCGGGATATCTTCAAGGTCTGGAAGAGGGCTGGCATTAAGAGAATAGAGCTGACGCTTTGCAACTCTAGTGGAGACAATGGCTATCTTGCCAGATGGGTGTGTGAGCTGAACAGACCTGGTGAAACAATCAATCTTGGCATGATGAGCTGTCAACCAGTCCATACCCAAGATGATGTTAATATCCGAAGACTTGAGAGATATCAAGGAAGCAAGGAATGCAAGTCTGTCCACAAGGATTTCATTGCCATAACTTATCCTAGAAGTTTGCCATTTGGATCCAGGAGTTTGGATAAGTAGTGGAGAGGGCATATCACAAA
>NW_025270976.1:0-1396 GCF_018294505.1 Triticum aestivum | reverse complement strand
TTTTTTTCTGTTTTCTAATTTCTGACATTTGTTTTGATTTAAATAATATATTAAATCATTTATTTAACTTATGCCAATTTTTGCAGGGGCTAGATATATTATTCCAGAGCTCCTTTATAATTGGCATAATATTTGGACATATATTAATATATATAGAATATATTTCCAATGCAAATATTTATGCATTAATTCCAAATGCCCAAAATAAATGTCCATGAGCCACTAAAAATATTGGTTTGATTTTTATCTCTGTCCAATATTTTCAGAGAGCAACATGAGCATTTTCTTGGACCCTTTTGGAGAAATTTTTATTTGGGTCATTTTCAAAATGATTCTGAGGGTTTCACAGATCCCCATTTCAAGTTAAATGGAAATTTAAACATGATGCACACACTCTGATGCATGACTAGCTAGGGTGTGACAACTCACCCCCACTCAAAAGAATCTCGTCCCGAGATTTGGGTTCCTCCGGGAAGAAGGCGGGATACTCAAGTCGAAGACGATCCTCCCTTTCCCAAGTTGCTTCATCCTCAGAATGATGAGACCACTGAACTTTGACGAACTTGATGTTCTGACGTCGAGTGGTACGCTCGGCCTGATCGAGGATACGAATGGGGTACTCTCGATATGTAAGATTATCTTGGAGATCAAGCGTTTCGTGGTCCACTCCACGGATAGGATCCGAGAAGCAACGCCTGAGTTGAGAAACGTGGAAGACATCATGGACTCTGGAGAGATGCGGAGGTAGTTCCAACTGGTAGGCAACTTCTCCTCGTTTGGCGAGAATGCGAAAAGGTCCAATGTAGCGAGGAGCCAATTTGCCTTTGATACCGAAACGATGGGTTCCCTTCAGAGGGGTGACCCGAAGATAAGCCTTCTCGTCAACCTCGAAGGTCATAGCCTTATGTTTTCGGTCATATTGACTCTTTTGACGAGATTGGGCTGTTTTCAACTTTTCACGAACGATGCGAACTTGTTCTTCTGCTTCCTGAATCATATCCGGGCCAAAGAATTGTCTTTCCCCGGTCTCTGACCAGTTAAGGGGCGTTCGACACCGTCGTCCATAGAGAACTTCAAAAGGGGCTTTACCCAAGCTAGATTGATAGCTGTTGTTGTAAGCGAATTCGGCAAATGGAAGGCACTTCTCCCAATCCATTCCGAATGAGATAACAGAGGCTCGAAGCATGTCTTCTAGAATTTGGTTGACGCGTTCCACTTGACCACTTGACTGAGGGTGGAAAGCGGTGCTAAAGGAGAGACGAGTCCCCATAGCATTTTGGAAACTTTCCCAAAATCGAGAGGTGAAAAGACTTCCTCGATCCGAGTTAATTTCCAAAGGAACACCATGGAGGGACACTATTCGGGAGATGTATAAGTCTGCCAGCTGACTAGCGGT
>NW_025270975.1:0-1396 GCF_018294505.1 Triticum aestivum | reverse complement strand
TTAACTACCAGCTGGCTGGTACCCCTTGTCGGTTGATTTCAAAGTCCAATGAGGCAGCTAGTCATGACCCTATTTCAAAGTCCAACGAGGCAACCGAACTGACTAAAGCATGACGGACTGGTTGATATATACTTCCAAGAAAGTTTCAATCAGGATAGGTTCTGTGCAGCGAGACGTCGGCTTGTCGACTATCGCTTGTATGCCATCTTCTCTTCCTTAATGTATAAGGCACGCAACTCTCTTGCGTGTTCTTGAAAAAAAAGGATAGGTTCTGTGTAGGTAAGAGGAAATTTCAAAGCATAACTAGTCATGGCCCTATTTAAGACACGTGTATCTGTCAAGTTCCAATTCGCTGAGATGGTTGAACTGATTTTTTTTCCTTTTCAGTTTTGAGATAGCTGAGCACATTTAGCACGTGGTGACTGAACTTTCTAATGTGACATTCTTGTGTTGCAAGAGAACCTGATGCTGAAATTTCTCTTTTAAGAGTTGAGACTATTTTATACGGAGTACATTACTAATCCGCATGGAGCATTTCATCGAACAGATCGCCTGCAAGCCGAAATGAACTAAGAACGGCGACCTGCTCGCCGTTGATTCCGATCCCCATGGAGCAGCAGCCACTTCGGGAAGAATTTAGAAGAGGTGGACTGACCTGCGAGTACACGACCCCTCTGCACAGCTGCGCCGCCGGCCGCCTGCCACTCTGCCAGGCGTCCGCGTGCCCGCACCCCTTCTATCTTGACGACGAGTGGGGATATCCTCGGTATTTCCTATTTGACGCATTTGGCGGAGGTTCGCAGAGGCGAGAGACGCGGAGAGCTCAGTGGGCCGGCGCCCATTTAGAGGTTAGCGTGGCTATTGAGAACCTTCTAGAAGGTTCCCCGAACTGGTTTTTCTTGTTCCTGTTGTTTTTCGAATCTGGTTTTTTTGCGGGGAGTTTCGAGGCTGGTTTTCTTTCATGATTTTTCTGTTTCGGTTTTTCCTTTCTGTTTCTTGTTTTCTTGTTATTTTTTATGTTTCTTTCTTCTTTTATTTTCCTTTTTTGAAAAATTCGCAAATTTATAAAATGTCCAAAATTCAAAATTGTTCCCCAATTTGAAAATATTTTCGGGACTTTCAAAAAAACGATCGTGTTTTCAAAAAAAATGTTCACAAATTCTAGAAAATGTTTGTGTTTTAAAAAATGTTCCAAAAATTTAAAAAATATTGCGTATTCAAAATGTTCCTAAAGTTAAAAAATGTCATATTTTCAAAAAAAAGTTCGGAAATTTCATAACAAATTCACTTTTTTCAAGATAATGTGCACAATTTGGAAAATGTTCGCACTTTCAGAACAATTATTGCACTCTCAAAACAATGTTCGGCTTTTCTGAAAAATGTTTATGCAATCAAA
>NW_025270974.1:0-1396 GCF_018294505.1 Triticum aestivum | reverse complement strand
GAAACAGACAATCTCCTTCGAAGTATCAGGGTTTCATACGGAAACTCGTCTGTTACAAAGGGATTTCATTTTTTTTGAACTTATTTGAACTCCATACTTTTTCTATGTTCAAAATTCACCATTCAAAGACACATCATCAATTTACAACCCTTTCTGACTTCATTTGTTATTTTTCATGCATTTACTGATTATTTTGAGCTATAAGACCATGAAATTGAAAAGCATTTGAAATGAACTCTGAAAAGGTTCCAAGTTGGCATGGTATCATCATTTCACCCACATAGCATGTGCAAGAAAGTACAGAGGCTTACGGCAAAAACTGGATGCACTTCGTGTACAAAACAGACAATCTCCTTCGAAGTATTAGGGTTTCATACGGAAATTCATCTGTTACAAAGGGATTTCATTTGTTTGAACTTATTCGAACTCCATAGTTTTTCTATGTTCAAAATGCACCATTCACAGCCACATCATCGATTTACAACCCTTTCCGACTTCATTTGTTATTTTTCAAGCATTTACTGATTATTTTGAGCTATAAGACCATGAAATTGAAAAGCATTTGAAATGAACTCTGAAAAGGTTCCAAGTTGTCATGGTATGGTCATTTCACCCACATAGCATGTGCAAGAAAGTACAGAGGCTTATAGCAAAAACTGGATGCACTTCGTGTACAAAACAGACAATCTCCTTCGAAGTATCAGGGTTTCATACGGAAACTCGTCTGTTACAAAGGGATTTCATATTTTTGAACTTATTTGAACTCCATAGTTTTTCTATGTTCAAAATGCACCATTCAAAGCCGTATCCTTAATTTACAACCCTTTCCGACTTCATTTGTTATTTTTCATGCATTTACTGATTATTTTGATCTATAAGACCATGAAATTGAAAAGCAGTTGAAATGAACTTTGAAAAGGTTCCAAGTTGGCATGGTATCATCATTTCACCCACATAGCATGTGCAAGAAAGCACAGAGGCTTACGGCAAAAACTAGATGCACTTCATGTACAAAACAGACAATCTCCTTCGAAGTATGAGGGTTTAATACGGAAACTCGTCTATTACAAAGGGATTTCATTTTTTTGAACTTATTTGAACTCCATAGTTTTTCTATGTTCAAAATTCACCATTCAAAGCCACATCATCAATTTACAACCCTTTCCGACTTCATTTGTTATTTTTCATGCATTTACTTATTATTTTGAGCTATAAGACCATGAAATTGAAAAGCATTTGAAATGAACTCTGAAAAGGTTCCAAGTTGGCATGGTATCATTATTTCACCCACATAGCATGTGCAAGAAAGCATAGAGGCTTACGGGAAAAAATGGATGCACTTCATGTACAATACAGACAATCTCCTTCGAAGTATTAGGGTTTCATACGGAAACTC
>NW_025270973.1:0-1396 GCF_018294505.1 Triticum aestivum | reverse complement strand
ATCGGCAAGCCATTGAGAATAAATGGATCTTTAAGAAGAAGACTGACGCTGATGGTAATGTTACTGTCTACAAAGCTCGACTTGTTGCAAAAGGTTTTTCGACAAGTTCAAGGGGTTGACTACGATGAGACTTTCTCACCCGTAGCGATGCTTAAGTCTGTCCGAATCATGTTGGCTATTGCTGCATTTCATGATTATGAAATTTGGCAAATGGATGTCAAGACTGCATTCTTGAATGGATTTCTAGAAGAAGAGTTGTATATGATGCAACCTGAAGGTTTTGTTGATCCAAAAGGTGCTGACAAAGTGTGCAAGCTCCAACGTTCCATTTATGGACTGGTGCAAGCATCTCGGAGTTGGAATAAACGTTTTGATAGTGTGATCAAAGCATATGGTTTTATACAGACTTTTGGAGAAGCCTGTATTTACAAGAAAGTGAGTGGGAGCTCTGTAGCATTTCTAGTTTTATATGTTGATGACATATTATTAATTGGAAATGATATAGAAGTTCTGGATAGCATAAAGGGATACATGAATAAAAGTTTTTCTATGAAAGACCTCGGTGAAGCTGCTTACATATTGGGCATCAAGATCTATAGAGATAGATCAAGACGCTTAATAGGACTTTCACAAAGTACATACCTTGAATTTTTTTTGAAAAAGTTCAAAATGGATCAGGCAAAGAAAGGATTCTTGCCTGTGCTACAAGGTGTGAAGTTGAGTCAAACTCAATGCCCGACCACAGCAGAAGATAGAGAGAAAATGAAAGATGTTCCCTATGCTTCAGCCATAGGCTCTATCATGTATGCAATGCTGTATACCAGACCTGACGTATGCTTAGCAATAAGCCTGGCAGGTAGGTACCAAGGTAATCCAGGAGTGGATCACTGGACAGCGGTCAAGAACATCCTGAAATACCTAAAAAGGACTAAGGATATGTTTCTCGTATATGGAGGTGACAAAGAGCTAGTCGTAAATGGTTACGTCGATGCAAGCTTTGACACTGATCCGGACGATTCTAAATCGCAGACCGGATACGTGTTTTTATTAAACGGTGGAGCTGTAAGTTGGTGCAGTTCTAAACAAAGCGTCGTGGTAGGATCTACATGTGAAGCGGAGTACATAGCTGCTTCTGAAGCAGCAAATGAAGGAGTCTGGATGAAGGAGTTCATTTCCGATCTAGGTGTCATACCTAGTGCATCGGGACCAATGAAGATCTTCTGTGACAATACTGGTGCAATTGCCTTGGCAAAGGAATCCAGATTTCACAAGAGGACCAAGCACATCAAGAGACGCTTCAATTCCATTCGGGACCAAGTCCAAGTGGGAGACATAGAGATTTGCAAGATACATACGGATCTGAATGTTGCAGACCCGTTGACTAAGCCTCTCTCAC
>NW_025270972.1:0-1396 GCF_018294505.1 Triticum aestivum | reverse complement strand
GCCGAATATGTGAGTGTTGATCACCGAAACGTAAACGCACCAAGGGTTCGTCAATCATCGAAATGACTCCAAGACCCCAAAATAGAGTAATAGTCCAAGAAACGGGCCAGAATCGGCCCAAACTGTGATTGTTGATGACCGACATGTAAGCGCACCTTGGAATTCGACAACCATGGAAATCGCTTTGGGACCCCAAAACGGTGAGTAATAGTCCATGAAACGGGCCAGAATCGGCGAAAACTGCGAGTGTTGATGACCAACACGTAAGCACACCTTGGAGTTCAACAACTATGGAAATCACTTCGGGACCCCAAAACCGTGAGTAATAGTCCACGAAACATGTCAGAATTGGCCAAAACTGTGAGTGTTGACGACAGACACATAAATGCACCCCGGGGTTCATCAATCGTGGAAATCCCTCTGGGTCTCCAAAACATTGAGTAATAGTGCACGAAACGGACACGATTCGGCCAAATATGTGAGTGTTGATGACCGACATGTAAATGCACCCTGTGGTTCGTCAATCATGGAAATGACTCTGAGACCCCAAAATAGAGTAGTAGTCCAAGAAACGGGCCAGAACCGGCCCAAACTGTGATTGTTGTTGACCGACACGTAAGCGCACCTTGGAGTTCGACAACCATGGAAATCGCTTTGGGACCCCAAAACGGTGAGTAATAGTCCATGAAACGGGCCAGAATCGGCCAAAACTGCGAGTGTTGATGACCAACACGTAAGGACAGCTTGGGGTTCAACAACTATGGAAATCACTTCGGGACCCCAAAACGGCGAGTAATAGTCCACGAAACCCGTCAGAATTGGCCAAAACTCTCAGTGTTGAGGACGGACACATAAACGAACCCCGGGGTTCATCGATCGTGGAAATTGCTGTAGGTCCCCAAAACGCTGAGTGATAGTGCACAAAACGGACTAGAATCGGCCGAATATGTGAGTGTTGATCACCGAAACGTAAACGCACCAAGGGTTCGTCAATCATCGAAATGACTCCAAGACCCCAAAATAGAGTAATAGTCCAAGAAACGGGCCAGAATCGGCCCAAACTGTGATTGTTGATGACCGACATGTAAGCGCACCTTGGAATTCGACAACCATGGAAATCGCTTTGGGACCCCAAAACGGTGAGTAATAGTCCATGAAACGGGCCAGAATCGGCGAAAACTGCGAGTGTTGATGACCAACACGTAAGCACACCTTGGAGTTCAACAACTATGGAAATCACTTCGGGACCCCAAAACCGTGAGTAATAGTCCACGAAACATGTCAGAATTGGCCAAAACTGTGAGTGTTGACGACAGACACATAAATGCACCCCGGGGTTCATCAATCGTGGAAATCCCTCTGGGTCTCCAAAACATTGAGTAATAGTGCACGAAAC
>NW_025270971.1:0-1396 GCF_018294505.1 Triticum aestivum | reverse complement strand
GAAAGGAAGGAAAAATCATCAAGAAGCTACACAAGACGAAGACATCAAGCTCATGTTGGTGAATGGGTATCCGGCTCCGACTCCGACAGCCACTCCGAGAGAAGTTATCACTCCGACTCCGAAGATACTCAAGATGAAGGTGTTGCCGGTCTAGCACTTGTGTCAACCAACTCCTATGACATATTTGACTCACCAAATGAAGGAATTGGAAGATGCTTCATGGCCAAAGGTCCTAAGGTAACACACCCCGAGTATGTTGATTTCAATAGTGATGAAGATGACTTGTGGTATGTGGAAATATCATTCTCTCTACGGTGGTATGTGGAACGTATTTTGCAGGGCCGGATACCATCCTTTTATTCAAACTCTTCTGTGATGTATCTGGAGGAGGAACCCGCCTTGCAATGCCAAAGACAACACTATGCTGGACTCATCATCATTGAAGCCTGGTTTAGGGGCTACTGAGAGAGTCCTTGATTAGGGGGTCTCCAGACAGCCGGACTATATCCTTTGGCCGGACTGTTGGACTATGAAGATACAAGATTGAAGACTTCGTCCCGTGTCCAGATAGGACTCTACTTGGCGTGGAAGGCAAGCTAGGAAGTACGGATATGGATATCTCCTCCTTTGTAACTGACCTTGTGTAACCCTAACCCCCTCCAGTGTCTATATAAACCAGAGGGTTTTAGTCCATAGGACAACAGACAATCATACCATAGGCTAGCTTCTAGGGTTTAGCCTCTCCGATCTCGTGGTAGATCAACTCTTGTAATACTCATATCATCAAGAATAAATCAAGCAGGACGTAGGGTTTTACCTCCATCAAGAGGGCCCGAACCTAGGTAAAACATCGTGTCCCCAGCCTCCTGTTACCATCCGCCTTAGACGCACAGTTCGGGACCCCCTACCCGAGATCCACCGATTTTGACACCGACAGAGGGCTTCTACATCAACACCATAGCCTCTCCTATGATGTGTGAGTAGTTTACCACAGACCTTCGGGTCCATAGTTATTAGCTAGATGGCTTCTTCTCTCTCTTTGGTGCTCAATACAAAGTTCTCCTCGATGTTCTTGGAGATCTATTCGATGTAATACTTTTTGCGGTGTATTGGTCGAGATCCAATGAATTGTGGGTTTATAATCAATATTATCTATGAACACTATTTGATTCTTCTCTGAATTCTTATATGCATGATTTGATATCTTTGCAAGTCTCTTCGAATTATCAGTTTGATTTGGCCTACTAGATTGATCTTTCTTGCAATGGGAGAAGTGCTTAGCTTTGGGTTCAATCTTGCGGTGCTCGATCCCAGTGACAGAAAGGGAACGGACACGTATTGTATTGTTGCCATCGAGGATAAAAAGATGGGGTTTATATCATATTGCTTGAGTTTA
>NW_025270970.1:0-1396 GCF_018294505.1 Triticum aestivum | reverse complement strand
CGACTTTGACGATCCGACTACAAACGTGCACGACGTTGCGCCTTAGCAATCGCTAAACCAATCTCCAGAGGTTATTGACCACGCCGGTGCACGATCAACCTGACCATGAAGGTCTATTCCTGCAAGCAATCGAAGAACGAGCAAGAATATGATAAAAGCAATCTGAATATTGCAAATATGTATGAAGTATTGATAAAGGTGGGGATCCGAAAGCGGTCTTGGTCTGGTCGTTGGACACAAACGAAGTACACGAAGTTGCGTTGGCTAACTTTTAACTAAACAAATCCCAAGGAAAAGCTACTAGATGGATCTACTTATATAGGAGCAAGGGGTGGCGGCCAAGGAGGTGGGAGGACGTCCTAAGGCAGCCTAAAACTAAATCTAGGTCGTACAAGGCCAAAGGGCCCAAGTGGAGGTGATGTAACACCTTTGGACTTGTAGTTTGACTCGGATTCTGCTGCAGCATCAGATTGTTTCGTCCACAACTCAGCGCTCCGGACGAATTTGAAGGTGATTCCAATTGGGTTGGAAAGTGGACGAAATCTAGTTTCCAACAAAAAAAGAATCACCCAATTCGGAGTCCGTATGAAAAACTTGTGTGCGTTTTGAGTCAGGTATGTCTGTGCAGTCCGAATCTGAATCCAGAACGTGAGAGACTTGGACTCTATCTTCTCTTGGGCCAAAAGTGACGTGAGAGAACTTTTTGGACAGCAAATAAACATCTCTTTCTTCCTTATCTTCATATGTGGATTGTACAAATGTCCCATACACCTGCAATTAGACAAAACACAAAAGTGTGTGAAGTATTTTTGTTCTGGATAACATAAATAGAATATTGAATAGTTTGCACTAGAAATCACCTGACAAATATGCATATATGCAATATTTTTGGTCATATCCAAGGTAGTCATGTCCTCATCATCCTCCCCTTCTTGAAAATAAAGCCGTCCTCGGCGTTGGTTAATCTGAAATGTGGCTAACAAAAGAGACAAGGTGTACATGTTGTATATGTATATGTCATCCATTTTTACTTTCCTTGATTTTTGCATATATGACACATGAATAGATGAGTAACTTGCATAGTTCATAAAATCTAAAGCCAAAAAATTAGCACAAGAAGTAGAAGGCATGAAAATATTGCAACTCAGTTTGCACATATAAGTGAAGCTCTTATTCATTTCAAAAGATTGACAATGTTCATCATTAAACCATCCCAACATTGGTGAATAAACCTTACTTGCATCAAATTTACATGCTACAACATGCTTAAATAAGCAAACATGCAATAAGTCATTCAACACAGAATCATCACCAAGATTAGAGGTCATATCAAAATGATTAAACATTGGTTCTTTTGCATCAATAGTTAATTCAATGGGTGCACTCAAAATTGTTG
>NW_025270969.1:0-1396 GCF_018294505.1 Triticum aestivum | reverse complement strand
AGTTCGACATAAAAAATATATTTGCTTCCCATAATTTCAATGAACATAAAAAGGTTAAGGTTGCGGTTGGTTCTTTCACTGGTTATGCTTTGGTTTGGTGGAGTGAATATTGTCGGTTACACCCTGATTATATACCTACTACTTGGGATGATTTGAAACTTGCCATGCGACATACTTTCGTCCCTGCTTATTATACTCGTGACATGATTAAGAAGTTGCAACACTTAAAACAAGGTAGTGAAACTGTAACAAAATATTATGATGATTTACACACTACCTTGTTGCATTCCTCTTTAGAAGAAAGTGAAGATGATTTTATGGATAGATTTTGGGGAGGATTAAACCATGATATTCAAGAGATACTAATTCATGAAGAGTGTTATCCTATGGACCATTTGTTTTATCTTGCTTGCAAAGCTGAACAGGAAATAAAACGACGTGTTGGCCACGAGGAGAACAAGCGCACGGTGCACATTCCAAGAGTTGATATGATTGTTCCTTCAACTACTAGGCATACTATGACAACCACATCCGTTGTTGTCAGGACTACATCACCTCCACCATGTGACACATCGCCCCCGAGAGTGGCTACATCATCTGAGTTGATCATAAGAGGTAATGACAAAGGTACTGATCTTCCATCTCTACATGAGAATGATGAATGCCTTGTCAATTTGAATGCACCATCTGATGAGCTACCAACTACTTTGATCACACCACCTATTTTAGAGGACTACGTTGATAATTTGACTTTTCCATGTGATCAAACAACTGAAATACCAACAATTTTGAGTGCACCCATTGAATTAACTATTGATGCAAAAGAACCAATGTTTAATCATTTTGATATGACCTCTAATCTTGGTGATGATTCTGTGTTAAATGACTTACTGCATGTTTGCTTATTTAAGCATGTTGTAGCATGTAAATTTGATGCAATTAAGGTTTATTCACCAATGTTGGGATGGTTTAATGATGAACATTGTCAATCTTTTGAAATGAATAAGAGCTTCACTTATATGTGCAAACTGAGTTGCAATATTTTCATGCCTTCTACTTCTTGTGCTAATTTTTTGGCTTTAGATTTTATGAACTATGCAAGTTACTCATCTATTCATGTGTCATATATGCAAAAATCAAGGGAAGTACAAATGGATGACATATACATATACAACATGTACACCTTGTCTCTTTTGTTAGCCACATTTCAGATTAAGCAACGCCGAGGACGGCTTTATTTTCAAGAAGGGGAGGATGATGAGGACATGACTACCTTGGATATGACCAAAAATATTGCATATATGCATATTTGTCAGGTGATTTCTAGTGCAAACTATTCAATAATCTATTTATGTTATCCAGAACAAAAATACTTCACACACTTTTGTGTTTTGTC
>NW_025270968.1:0-1396 GCF_018294505.1 Triticum aestivum | reverse complement strand
TTTCAGGCTTGCATTATTTCTAGAGGCCCAAAGGTTCAGTTCACCTTTCTAGGTATTTCATTTTTAGGCTTGCATTATTTCTAGAGGCCCAAAGATTCAGTTCACCTTTCTAGGTATTTAAGTTTCAGGCTTGCATTATTTCTAGAGGCCCAAAGATTCAGTTCACCTTTCTAGGTATTTCAATTTCGGGCTTGCATTATTTCTAGAGGCCCAAAGATTCAGTTCACCTTTCTAGGTATTTTAGTTACAGGCTTGCATTATTTATAGAGGCCCAAAGATTAAGTTCCCAGTCGATGGCAAGCGGCCCTGCTACCCATGCCGGTGTCGACCTCAACTCGCAAGGGCCGGCATCAGAGGGGTTCTCGGGGCTTCGGCTCTACAGAGCCTTCCTCCAGAGCGACGATGGCGAGCTCCTCCCTCGGTGCGTGAGGGGCTCCAGGCTCCCTCCCTCTCGTGAACAACTTCCGCGATGAGTTAGCTCATTCTTTTTTTCATGAAGTGTTTTTTTTATTTTGTGAAGCTTGATTGACGACTTGTATGTTTAAGTGGGATATCTCATTTGTATGGACAAAGTAAAAATTATCATGTTTTGCATGCTTGATTGTATAGATGGTTCGTTTATGTCAATTGTGAGCGGGAGGAGGCCACAGAAGAGCCGGCCACACCAAGAGGGTGCTTGGATCCAAGGGACTTATTTTAGTCTGACTAAAAATAGGGTCCAAAGTAGTCAAATGATTGAGATGGAGCATTTATTGTCAATCTAACCCTGCTATCCATAAACCTCTTTGGTTTAGAGTTAGTTCAGGGTTAGAATCTAACTCTAACCTCTAACTAAGTTAGAGTTCTCCTCGTATCGGTTCATCACCATCATACTTTCCCCATTCATGTGTTTTCAATATCCTGCGAATCAAAGAGGCCCTTTTTTGGGAAAAATCAAAGAGGCCCTTAGACTGGTTTAGGTCCGGTCATTTTTTATAAACATGTTATGTCCAAAATTTAATGAACGTGCTCCGGTTTCCACGAAAATAATCTGGTTTCATGTAGTAATTCATTGATTTATTTATTCTTCTGCGGGGGGTTTGCATGTAACTCGTGAGGTCTGAAATGTAAGTATCCCGGCATATGCTTCGAGTCGTGCATGCACTACGACCCAGCTGCTCTATGTCCCACATGTCGGCGAATGGGAGCACGTGGAAATGGCCTAGGAGTACATATAGGAGGATAAATGCATGAAAAATATGCACTGTGAAGCGTAGCCGCGGTTCGAAAAGTAGACCTAAAGTGATGACAGCTATAGGTCGCACGCACCCAACTAGTGGTACGACTAATTTTTCCCTCAAAAAAAAGAGGCACGGGTGCTCGGTACTCCTATTCTATAAACACGAGTCCCATCTAA
>NW_025270967.1:0-1396 GCF_018294505.1 Triticum aestivum | reverse complement strand
TCAACCCTTAGCTATTCCTGAATGGAAATGGGATAAAATTGGTATGGATTTCATTACCGGTTTTCCCAGGACCAAGAGAGGGAATAATGCTATCTTCGTCGTTGTCGATCGTCTTTCCAAAGTAGCCCATTTCCTACCTGTTCGTGAGAGTATAACCGCTAGCCAGCTGGCAGACTTATACATCTCCCGAATAGTGTCCCTCCATGGTGTTCCTTTGGAAATCAACTCGGATCGAGGAAGTCTTTTCACCTCTCGATTTTGGGAAAGTTTCCAAAATGCTATGGGAACCCGTCTCTCCTTTAGCACCGCCTTCCACCCTCAGTCGAGTGGTCAAGTGGAACGCGTCAACCAGATTCTAGAAGACATGCTTCGAGCCTCTGTTATCTCATTCGGAATGGACTGGGAGAAGTGCCTTCCATTTGCCGAATTCGCTTACAACAACAGCTATCAATCTAGCTTGGGTAAAGCCCCGTTTGAAGTTCTCTATGGACGACGGTGTCGAACACCCCTTAACTGGTCAGAAACCGGGGAAAGACAATTCTTTGGCCCGGACATGATTCAGGAAGCAGAAGAACAAGTTCGTATCGTTCGTGAAAAGTTGAAAACAGCCCAATCTCGTCAAAAGAGTCAATATGACCGAAAACATAAGGCTATGACTTTCGAGGTTGACGAGAAGGCTTATCTTCGGGTCACCCCTCTGAAGGGAACCCATCGTTTCGGTATCAAAGGCAAATTGGCTCCTCGTTACATTGGACCTTTTGGCATTCTCGCCAAACGAGGAGAAGTTGCCTACCAGTTGGAACTACCTCCGCACCTCTCCAGAGTCCACGATGTCTTCCACGTTTCCCAACTCAGGCGTTGCTTCTCGGATCCTATCCGTGAAGTGGACCATGAAACGCTTGATCTCCAAGATAACCTTACATATCGAGAGTACCCCATTCGTATCCTCGATCAGGCCGAACGTACCACCCGACGTCATAATATCAAGTTTCTCAAAGTTCAATGGTCGCACCATTCTGAGGATGAAGCAACCTGGGAAAGGGAGGATCGTCTTCGACTTGAGTATCCCGCCTTCTTCCCGGAGGAACCCAAATCTCGGGACGAGATTCTTTTGAGTGGGGGTGAGTTGTCACACCCTAGCTAGTCATGCATCAGAGTGTGTGCATCATGTTTAAAATTTCCATTTAACTTGAAATGGGGATTGTGAAACCCTCAGAATCATTCCTGAAAATGATCCAAATAAAAATTTCTCCAAAAGGGTCCAAGAAAATGCTCATGTTGCTCTCTGAAAATATTGGACAGAGATAAAAATCAAACCAATATTTTTAAGAGCTCATAGGTATTTATTTTGGGCATTTGGAATTAATGCATAAATATTTGCATTGGAAATATATTA
>NW_025270966.1:0-1396 GCF_018294505.1 Triticum aestivum | reverse complement strand
AGGTACATTATTTCCAGAACTCTTACATTTACATAAAAGATCTGTTAATTACATCTTCGAAGAGAAAACCCCTGATGAAGAATTCCAACATAGCTATTACATAAGATTGCAACACATTCCTATTACAACATGCTACAAAAAAAAGAAATTCCTCCTCGCGATCGTCGACGCCGGCATGCTCGGGGGAGCCTTGGACTTTGATGATATTATCATATGCGATGACTTTCATTTATATTTGCTTTCATTTGACTCGTACTGGTATTGGCAGTACGTGTGTGCATGCTTGAATGACTTCACTTTCTTTTCCTTGTTGACTAACCAATATATAGACTTTGATTTATTTTCTTTACTTTGTATGAGAAAGTCATCTTAATGGTTAACCAATCTGTTAAATGAGTCTTCAAACATCATGATGCATGCATATGGGACATATAGTCATGCACGTGTTCTGTGCAATGCAACTACTTTAGTACTAACAATTGTAGTACTCTTTGTTTTATGAGTAGATGACATCTATGTTTTCTTACTATTTGCAAGCCGTATGGGGGATGCATGATCTAACTTTCATCTTATGCGAAGATAAGCTAGATGCGACCTTTTTGAGCATACACATATATGGAGCAGATAAAAGATATTTAATTTGTTTTGGTGGCATATGCAAGTGCACTACAATATTTCGAGTGCGATCAAACTCAGATTATGACTCTGGTCATATTTTAGTTTTTTTAATGTATGTCCATATGAAGGGACCATACAATTTATTTTGGTTGGGTGGATGTACACCAATTCACCTAGAATTAGCAGGACGTGTCCATTTGACTTTGCATGCGCCTACACTAGATTCGTTAATATCTAGTTATTTTGTCGATGATGCCGGCTAGCATTATTTGGGGCCGATGCATTTTTTTATGTAGTGCACTCATTTAGTCTATTTTATAGACATCTGGTTAATATAACACCATTTACGATTTGAGCGGCATTTGTTTATGCATAATGAAGTGCGAATATTACTTTCTATACACCCAGGTTTGAACAAGGTTAATTTGTGCTACATGACTCATTTTCGCATATCATGCACGCATGTGTTCATAGAACATGCGACTAAGTATGGTGTCTTTTGACGAGCACCTATTGTTTTGCAATATTATTTTATGCAATTTATTTGTTCATCATTTTTTATGTTGATTTTTCCCGAGTCATACCTTGCCGTGATTCCATTGAGAACAAAGTCTTCACTCAACATAAGGGAATAAATACCTTGATTTGTGTCACGTCATTGATACAGAATGAATATATTTGAATGTGTAAATGCATACAATAAAAAGGGGATCAAACATTGCAGGTACATTATTTCCAGAACTCTTACATTTACATAAAAGATCTGTTAATTACATCT
>NW_025270965.1:0-1396 GCF_018294505.1 Triticum aestivum | reverse complement strand
TCCTTATAGTCTAGAATGGTCTGAATCTCTCTATTTAATCCACCAAGAAAACGTGCAAGCATAGCTTCATTCTCCTCAACAATACCACATCTAATCATGCCAGTTTGTAATTCCTGATAATATTCTTCTACAGAATTTTTTCCTTGTCTTAAACGCTGCAATTTTTGAAGCAATTCACGTTGATAATATGGTGGAACCCAACGCGTACGCATAGCAGTTTTCAAAGCAGCCCAAGTAGTTGGAATAGGATATAATCTACAATGTTCAGACCACCATACACATGCAAAACTAGTGAAAGCACAAACAGCAGCAGCAACTCGTCTCTCCTCGGGATATTGTAAACATGTAAATCGTTGTTC
Organism: Triticum aestivum; assembly: GCF_018294505.1. Classification (NCBI taxonomy): domain Eukaryota; kingdom Viridiplantae; phylum Streptophyta; class Magnoliopsida; order Poales; family Poaceae; genus Triticum; species Triticum aestivum. The sequence continues at coordinate 1,037 of NW_025270965.1, read as the reverse complement.
AGTTTCTAACTCCCAAGTAAGATATATATCAGGAACATATCTACCCTCAAATGGTGGAATATTCAATTTCAGTTTAGGAATATGGACATCATCGCGTACCTGAGGTGGTGGTGCAGGCCTACCATTACGAATATATACCTAAGGTCGACCTGCTGGTGGTGGTGCTGGTGGCTGCTCGTAGATCTGATTTTGATCAACCTCATCCTCATAATCGCCTGCATACTCATCATCCTCCTGGGTACCAGCAACAGCAGTAGCAGGAGCCACAGAAGTATCAACAGCAGCACCAACAGTTTGGCCAAACGCAAGAGGAACACGGCTCGCTCGGCGAAGGTCTATTTCGCGACGTGGAGGTAGTCGTTGTTGTTGTTGTTGGAGAGGTGCGTTAGGTGCAGCGGGTGGTGGTGGTGGAAGACGCGCGAGCAATTCATTAAATCTGTTATCGAGCTTTGTTTCGAACGTCTTCTCAAGGCCAGTAATCTTCTCCATGGCCTCTTCAAAAGTATTCAGCACATCTTGCACCTGTTCAGTCATCATGTGCTGAAACTTATCATGAAGCTCCTTGTTCGATAAGTTCTCCCAGTCAATCTCGTCGGCTTGTGATCCTGGCATGGTTAGCAGCAATAGAAACACACAAGAATATGATCCTACAGACAACTAAGAAGTGGTGGTGGTGTATCACAAATCCGTCAAGCAAATCTCAAATTCTTACCAGTTCTTACCCAGCAGCAGGCGGTGATCGGCAACCGTTGTAGTCAAAAACTCTCAAAGCTTGGATAGAGCGATTACCAGGGAAAGTCAAACACACGACGTAGATGTATGTGGAGCTGGGAAGGCTTATAGTATGGTAGCAAAAAGGGTCAGCAATAATCAATTCAGAAATGCAAAGTTGAATAAACGCTCAACGACGGTACTGTGCTGGTCCTAGGCTAGACTGTGCTAGAGACGCGAGCCTAGAACACCAACAAAATCACGGCGCGGCACGTAAATAAGGAAAAAGCACACTCTGAATTTTTTTTTTTCGCTCTTTTTTTTTT
>NW_025270964.1:0-1396 GCF_018294505.1 Triticum aestivum | reverse complement strand
AAAATATCATCAAATTTGTTATTTAAAAATATCATCAAAAAGTGGGGGAGGGTGCAGGGTGTCGGCGGCGGCGGTGGAGCGGGGGAGGGTGCGGGGGGTCGTCGTCGGCGGTGGAGCGGGTGAGGGTGCGGGGGGTGCTCGGCGGCGAGGGGGATCTGGCGAGGGGGATAGCTATCGAGAGGGAGGGGGATCGAGATCGAGTGTCCTCATGAATATTCAATATTTTTTCATATTGAATATGAAAAAATATCATCAAATTTGAAAAAATATTCATGAATTCAAAAAGTGCCCATGAAATTTAAAAATATTCATGATATCAAAAAGTGCCCGAGAAATGAAGACTACGATTTAAATACAATCGATCTTAGCTAGCTATGTGTTCACAATCTTCTTGCCCTTCTTTTTCGCAAATGGAGTTCTTTTGTGGAATGGACGTCCTTGAGGTAGGGTGGTCCTGCTTCTTCTTGTGGTGTGTGCTGCTACTTCATCGTCGTCGTCATGTTCGATCTTCGGGTCGTCGTACTTGTCGAAGTCTTGCTCATTGGCTACTCCATCCATTCCGATGATCTTCCTTTTGCCTCTCCTCACGACAACACGACTGGGCTTTGGCGGGTCGGTAATGAAGAAGCATTGGTCCACTTGGGAAGCCAGTACCCATGGCTCTTTTTTCGCGGTGACGTTTGCGCCCGCGGTCTTGGATTTGGCTTCGGGTATAACCATGGTGGTGAAATACCGGTCTTCGTTTAGGACGCTCTTGGCCCATCTGACACGGAACATTGGGACCTTCTCTCCAGCGTAGCTCAGCTCCCAGATCTCCTCGATCCTTCCGTAGTATCTGTCCTTGTCATTACCGGTGTAGGATTCCATCGTTACCCCGGAGTTCTGATAACCATCGCTCTTCATGTCCTTGTTCTCGGTGTAGAATGTGTAGCCGTTGATATCGTATGCCTCATAGGTCATCAGGTTGTGCTCGACGCCCTGTGACAAGGCGAATATGAGTTGTTCTTCCGCAGAAGAATCCTCATGTAAAGGGTACGACAGAAGCTTCTGCTTGAACCAACGCGTGAAACATGAGTTGTGCTCTTTGATTATATCTCCGTCCGTCCTTTGTTGTCCTCGGTCATTGTACGTCTTCTCAATAAAGGTTTTGTGCTCTACCACCCAAGGATCGACCACGTCTATGTGTTGTAGCGCGACTAGGTTTGCTCTTTCAAAGTCGGCGAGTCGACCCTCGAAGTCGACATGCATTTTGCGGCGACCCTCACGGTGACCCCATCCAGCGAGCCTGCTGAGGTGCCTGTTGACGGGCAGACCAACGGGGTTCTCGATGCCTAGATAATTCGTTCAGTAGGAGATGCACTCTTCGGTCAGAAAGCCCCTGGCTATACTTCCCTCT
>NW_025270963.1:0-1396 GCF_018294505.1 Triticum aestivum | reverse complement strand
AAACTCATTACAACTCCAGACTTTTTTTGCGTTCCGTATGCACCATTCAAAGCGACAACATCAATTTTCAACACTTTCTGACATCATTTGCTATTTTTCAGTCATTTACCGATTTGTTTAGAGAGCTAAATGACCGTGAAATTGAAAATCACTACAAAATGAACTCTGAAATGTCGAAACTTGGCATCGTATCATCATTTCACCCACATAGCATGTGCAAAAGAGTAGAGAGGGTTACGGCAAAAACTGGACGCACTTCGTGTACAAACTGGACAATCTCTTTCGAAGTATCAGGGTTTCTGACGAGAACTCATCTGTTACATGGGCACTTCTTTTTTTTTAAACTTATTACAACTCCAGACATTTTTGCATTCCCTACACACCATTCAAAGCGACGTCATCAATTTTCAAACCTTTCTGACATCTTTTGCTCTTTTTTAGTCATTTACCGATTTGTTTAGAGAGCTAAATGACCGTGAAATTGAAAATCACTACAAAATGAACTCTGAAAATGTCGAAACTTCGCATGGTATCATCATTTCACCCACATAGCATGTGCGAAAGAGTAGAGAGGGTTACGGCAAAAACTGGACGCACTTCGTGTACAAACTGGACAATCTCTTTCGAAGTATCAGGGTTTCTGACGAGAACTCATCTGTTACATGGGCACTTCATTTTTTTTAAACTTATTACAACTCCAGACATTTTTGCATTCCCTACACACCATTCAAAGCGACGTCATCAATTTTCAAAACTTTCTGACATCATTTGCTCTTTTTTAGTCATTTACCGATTTGTTTAGAGAGCTAAATGACCGTGAAATTGAAAATCACTACAAAATGAACTCTGAAAATGTCGAAACTTGGCATGGTATCATCATTTCACCCACATAGCATGTGCGAAAGAGTAGAGAGGGTTACGGCAAAAACTGGACGCACTTCGTGTACAAACTGGACAATCTCTTTCGGAGTATCAGGGTTTCGGACGAGAACTCATCTGTTACATGGGCACTTCATTTTTAAACTTATTACAACTCCAGACTTTTTGCGTTCCGTACACACCATTCAAAGCGACAACATCAATTTTCAACACTTTCTGACATCATTTGCTATTTTTTAGTCATTTACCGGTTTCTTTATAGAGCTAAATGACCGTGAAATTGAAAATCACTACAAAATGAACTCTGAAAATGTCGAAACTTGGCATGGTATCATCATTTCACCCACATAGCATGTGCAAAAGAGTAGAGAGGGTTACGGCAAAAACTGGACGCACTTCGTGTACAAACTGGACAATCTCTTTCGGAGTATTTGGGTTTCGGACGAGAACTCATCTGTTACATGGGCACTTCATTTTATTAAACTCATTACAACTCTAGACTTTTTTGCGTTCCGTA
>NW_025270962.1:0-1396 GCF_018294505.1 Triticum aestivum | reverse complement strand
GATTTATTGATGAACTATGTGTCCTGAGCAATAAGCAACAAGGGCCCAGGATAGCCACCGTGACCCCAGCAGTGCAACAACAAAGACCAAAACGGCCACCACCAGGATTTTGCAAAATCCATGTCGATGCAGCGGTCCGATCACGTGGGGGATCGGCAGCGGCGGTCTGCAGGGATGAGAGTGGTAGCTACGTTGGTGGCTCGGCCTTGGTCATCGAAGGAACCCTCGATTAAAGCCACTCTGGAAGCGATCGCGTGGCGCGAGGCACTGGCGCTAGCAGAGGACCTCAATATAAGATATTTGGTTATCACATCAGATTGCCGGCAGGTGATTCAGGACATCAACACGGGTACACGAGGAGGATATGCATCAATTATAAGCGAGATCAATCATAGAGCTACTACCTTTCATTGTATGTTTACTTTCGAGAGTCGTTCTGTCAACTATGAAGCACATAACTTAGCTAAATTTGCTTTGTCGAGAGGTCTGGGACGCCACGTGTGGTTTGGCCAGTCCTATGACCAAAGGCGTATCCCACTCCGTGTGGACTTTGATGAATAAAGTTGTGTTTTACCCCTAAAAAAAAGCTAACGCCTACACCGTCAATGTTACTACTAACACAAATCTTATTTTTCCCTTATGTTTTTCTGGTAGTGTTCACATCAGATTTTCGCATAGGTAAGAACTTAATTACAATGGCCTTAAATGATCTACATAAAAAGTTTCGTATTGTCGATGTGAACATCTTTGAAATTTGGGCCATCGCCATCCGATCTTATCTCAAGGGCCGAAGTTGTGCTCGATGTACTAGATTTTTTATGCAGAGTACTGTCTGGCTGATTAGACCTCCAAGACATTCTCATATGAGAAAAGTTTATATACGGATTGTCTTCCTCTCGTCCAAACGATCGATTATAATATAAAAATCATCTCATTCGGAGGTCGTATGCAAAAGTTGGAGCCAACGCACTGCGGACCTATCATGAGTAAAAACTGGCCTGGGGCATCAGACACGATGTCTGATGGGTCGCGCGAGCGGTTCGGCCCTCAAGATGGCCTCGAATCGAAAAACGGCCAATATGAAAGTTGTTCGTGTCGTTAAAACGGTTAAATTTCGTTTTGGGGCGCATCTTCACCTGAGGTCGTATTTGGAATGTGAAACACAAAAACCGAACTGCTGTCTCAGACACACCGAATCCGAGTTCGGCTAATTTTGGAAGGATTTGAAAGAGATTTGGAGTCCTTTTCTTGTACGGGAAGTCCATCCGCCTCATAAATAGATGAGAGGTGATGGTCGATTGAACAACACACAGTCGCAAAACACCTCTATTTTTTAACCTAGTTTTATATGCCTCCCTTATTCTTTCTCTCTCATTCTTCGTTCGCTCTTCGTATG
>NW_025270961.1:0-1396 GCF_018294505.1 Triticum aestivum | reverse complement strand
GTTACGCTAGGGTTGTAGGGATATGTATATGCAGTAACCCGAATGTTGTTCGGAGTCCCGGATGAGATCCCGGACGTCACGAGGAGTTCCGGAATGGTCCGGAGATAAAGATTTATATATGGGAAGTCCTGTTTCGGGCATCGGGACAAGTTTCGGGGTTATCGGTATTGTACCGGGACCACCGGAAGGGTCCCGGGGGTCCACCGGGTGGGTCCACCTGTCCCGGGGGGCCACATGGGCTGTAAGGGGGTGCGCCTTGGCCTAATGGGCCAAGGGCACCAGCCCCACATAGGCCCATGCGCCTAGGGTTAAGAGGGGGAAGAGTCCTAGGAGGGTAAGGCACCTCCTAGGTGCCTTGGGGGGGAGGGAAACCCCCCTTGGCCGCCGCACCCCCTAGGAGATTGGATCTCCTAGGGCCGGCCACCCCCCCTTGGCACCCCTATATATAGTGGGGGAGGGGAGGGACTTTATACCTGAACGCCTCGGCCTTTGGTTGCCTCCTTCTCCCTCCCCAACACCTCCTCCACCTCCATAGTGCTTAGCGAAGCTCTGCCGGAGTACTGCAGCTCCATCAACACCACGCCGTCGTGCTGCTGCTGGTGCCATCTCCCTCAACCTCTCCTCCCTCCCTTGCTGGATCAAGAAGGAGGAGACGTGGCTGTTCCGTACGTGTGTTGAACGCGGAGGTGCCGTCCGTTCGGCGCTGGTCATCGGTGATTTGGATCACGTCGTGTTCGACTACATCATCCCCGTTCTTTGAACGCTTCCGCTCGCGATCTACAAAGGTATGTAGATGCATCTAATCACTCGTTGCTAGATGAACTCCTAGATGATCTTGGTGAAACGAGTAGGAAAAATTTTGTTTTCTGCAACGTTCCCCAAGACTTAGTCTAAAACCTTTGCAAATATGTCTTGTAGATCAAATGGCCAACTCTCATGTCAACATGAACTTCAACGCGTTCCTAGAGAAAACCAAGCTGAAAGACGATGGCAGCAACTATATGGACTGGGTCCGGAACCTGAGGATCATCCTCATAGCTGCCAAGAAAGCATATGTCCTAGAAGGACCGCTAGGTGAAGCACCCATCCCAGAGAACCAAGACGTTATGAACGCTTGGCAGTCACGTGCTGATGATTACTCCCTCGTTCAGTGCGGCATGCTTTATAGCTTAGAACCGGGGCTCCAAAAGCGTTTTGAGCAACACAGAGCATATGAGATGTTCGAGGAGCTGAAAATGGTTTTCCAAGCTCATGCCCAGGTCGAGAGATATGAAGTCTCCGACAAGTTCTACAATTGTAAGATGGAGGAAAATAGTTTTGTCAGTGAGCACATACTCAAAATGTCTGGGTTGCACAACCGCCTGTCCCAGCTGGGCATTAACCTCCTGGACGAGGC
>NW_025270960.1:0-1396 GCF_018294505.1 Triticum aestivum | reverse complement strand
TACTGCATTAAGACAACGCGATTCAAACTGTTGTGTGCTACGGTAGTTGAACCCATTTCCTCTGCATGACCTGTCATTGCCACAGTAACTAGATGAAACCCACTAGCATGTGTAGGAGTTGATTGAGCCATATGTATGTGTTGTTCCTACCTTGCTATGCCTGCTATGCTTAGAGTCGTGTCAGGTCTGGTTCATCTGGGTGATGGGCTAGAGTGAAATGATTATGTCGGTAATGAGAAGTGGTGTGGTGAACACGATTTGGTAAAGGTATCGATGAGAGGCCATGTAGGAGTACATGGTGGGTTGTTTCATTGAAGCCGACCTTAAGCACTGAGATCTGTATGTGTGATTTAAGAATCAGCTACTACCATGCATTGGGCCCGAAACCAATGGACCCTCTCGACTTCTTATTCACCCTAGTTCTCCGTCCAGGAGTTGCAAGTAGTTTCTGGTGTTTGTAGCCTACTGGAGGCCATGGACAGCGCTGGCCGTAGGGGTGGGCTGTGATGCGGTAGGTACGTGGCACGGTGTACCGAATACCCGTTAGGTATCTCGGGAACCCTGTTCACATCGTTCGGGGCCGTATGGGAAACCTCGGCCGGACTCCCTGCGGATGGAACCTGGATAGGCGATAAACCTGGACTGGAGGCTTAGGTGATTAGGTAGGTCGTGGCCGACACCCACGTCGGGCTTCCGCTTGAAGGTTGCCGAGTACATGTCGTGTAAACGACGGTAAGTGGTGAGAGCGTGTATGAAGAAGTACACCCCTGCAGGGTTATCATAATCTATTCGAATAGCCGCGTCCGCGGTAAAGGACTACTTGGTTGCCTATACAGTTCATAGACAAGTAAATGGAAACCACTAAAAGCCTCAAGATAAGTGTGAGTGCCGAGGATGGCTCTTCCGTAGGAAGACGGAGGTGGATCCTCGGTAGTGTATTGAAGTGGTGAGTAGTGGACTCGTGTGCGCAAAACCATTTCAAGTTGGAGTATCGTAGGATAGTCTAGCCAAGAGTCAAAGCTGGCTTGCTGCAATAACTCCACCAACCCTTCTTGATAATATGCATGTATGTAGGATCTGATGTAAGTCTTGCTGAGTACCTTTGTACTCATGTTGCTATAATCTACATTTTTACAGAAGACGCTGCAACCCCTTCTGATGGGTTCTATGTAGACGTTGACATCAACGAGTAGGCTAAGACCCAGGTGGTGACCCTGAGCTTGTGATGGACCACGTAGTATAGCTAGGCTTTCCAAGCCTCTTTTATTTTACTAGTTGTCTGTACTCAGACAATGTACTTCCGCTGCTGGTTTGTATGACTGTATGACTTGTATGTTGGGTCGTGAGACCCGTACCTTTGTGTATGTTATGTATGGCTCCCTGAGCCTTAAATAAA
>NW_025270959.1:0-1396 GCF_018294505.1 Triticum aestivum | reverse complement strand
AATAGTCCATGAAAGAGCCCAGAATCGGACAAACCTAGGATTAGTGATGACCGACACGTAAACGCACCCAAGGGTTCGTTAATTGTGAAAATCACTCCGGGACCCCTAAATAGTGAGTAATAGTCCACGAAACACGCCAGAATCGGGCAAAACTGCGAGTGTTGACGACCGACACGTAATCGCACCTTGGGGTTGAACGACTGTGGAAATCGCTTCGTGACCACAAAACGGTGAGTAATAGTCCACGAAACGGGTCAGAATTGGCCAAAACTGCGAGTGTTGACGACGGACACGTAAATGCACTCCAAAACGGCCAAAACTACAAGTCTTGACGACCAACACATAGCACACCATGGGAATCGACAACCATGGAAATCAATTTGGGACCCCAAAACGGTGAGTAATAGTCCACTTAAGAGCCCAGAATCGGACAAACCAAGGATTATTGATGACCGACACGTAAATGCACTCAGGGGTTAGTTAATCGTGGAAATCACTCCAGGACCCCAAAATGTGAGTAATAGTCCACGAAACGCGTCAGAATCGGCCAAAACTGCGAGTGTTGACGACCATCAAGTAATCGCACCTTGGGGTTCAACAACTGTGGAAATCGCTTCGGGACCCCAAAACGGTGAGTAATAGTCCACGAAACGAGTCAGAATTGGCCAAAACTATGAGTGTTGACGATGGACACGTAAATGCACTCCTGGGATCGTCAATCGTGGAAATCGCTCTGGGACCCAAAACAGTGAGTAATAGTGCACGAAACAGACCAGAATTGGCCGTAATTGAGAGTGTTGATGACCACATGTAAACGCACCCCGAGGTTCGACAATCGTGGAAATCACTTCGGGACCCCAAAACTAAGTATAGTCCAAGAAACGGGCCAGAACCGACCCAAACTACGAGTGTTGACGACCAACACATATCACACCTTGGGATTCGACAACCATGGAAAGCGTTTTGAGACCCCAAAACGTTGAGAAATAGTCCATGAAAGAGCCCAGAATCGGACAAACCTAGGATTAGTGATGACCGACACGTAAACGCACCCAAGGGTTCGTTAATTGTGAAAATCACTCCGGGACCCCTAAATAGTGAGTAATAGTCCACGAAACACGCCAGAATCGGGCAAAACTGCGAGTGTTGACGACCGACACGTAATCGCACCTTGGGGTTGAACGACTGTGGAAATCGCTTCGTGACCACAAAACGGTGAGTAATAGTCCACGAAACGGGTCAGAATTGGCCAAAACTGCGAGTGTTGACGACGGACACGTAAATGCACTCCAAAACGGCCAAAACTACAAGTCTTGACGACCAACACATAGCACACCATGGGAATCGACAACCATGGAAATCAATTTGGGACCCCAAAACGGTGAGTAATAGTCCA
>NW_025270958.1:0-1396 GCF_018294505.1 Triticum aestivum | reverse complement strand
TATTTTTAGAGTCCGTATGTGTGGGGAAACAAGAGATAGGGTTGATTTCGGACCCCTCCACCAAGGGCCACGAAATTCCCCCCTCTTCCTCCATATATACAGCCCTTAGGGCATCGTTTAGACTTTGGGGTTTTGTTTAGATTAAAAGTTCGCCATAGCTGCAACTTCGCGTACTTCGTTTGTGTTCAACGACCAGACAAAGGCGTCACAGAACCCCACCTTGATCAATAAAGCTTTCATCTTATATTCGCAATATCCAGATTGCAATCTTAGTTTCTTGCTTGTTCTTCGTTTGCTCGCAGGAAACAGACCCTCGTGGTCAGGTTGATCGTGCTCCGGCGTGGTCAATAACCTCTCGGAGTTGGTTTAGCGATTGCTAAGGCGCGACGTCCTCGCACGTTCGTAGTCGGATCGTCAAAGTCGACTTCCACCAAAGCGAAATCCACCATCTCATCGAAAGACGGGACACCTCCGCCTCTATCACAACATGTACACCTTGTCTCTTTTGTTAGCCACATTTCAGATTAAGCAACGCCGAGGACGGCTTTGTTTTCAAAAAGGGGAGGATGATGAGGACATGACTACCTTGGATACGACCAAAAATATTGCATACATGCATATTTGTCAGGTGATTTCTAATGCAAACTATTCAATAATCTATTTATGTTATCCAGAACAAAAATACTTCACACACTTTTGTGTTTTGTCTAATTGTAGGTGTATGGGACATTTGTACAATCCACATATGAAGATAAGGGAAAAGGAGAAGTTTAGGTTGTGTTCAAAAAGTCCTCTCACGTCACTTTTGGGCCAAGAGAAGATAGAGTCCAAGTCTCTCACGTTCTGGATTCAGATTCGGACTGCACAGACATACCTGACTCAAAATGCCAACAACTTTTTCATACGGACTACAAATTGGGTGATTCTTTTTTTGTTGGAAACTAGATTTCGTGCTCTTTCCAACCCAATTGGATTCACCTTCAAATTCGTCCGGAGCGTTGAGTTACCGACGAAACAATCTGACGTTGCAGCAGAATCCGAGTCAAACTACAAGCCCAAAGGTGTTGCATCACCTCCACTTGGGCCCATGAGCCTTGTACGACCTAGGGTTAGTTTTAGGCTGCCTTGGGACGTCCTCCCACCTCCTTGGCCGCCACCCCTTGCTCCTATATAAGTAGATCCGTCTAGTAGCTTTTTCCGGGGGATTTGTTTAGTTAAAAGTTAGCCATTGCAACTTCGTGTACTTCGTTTGTGTCCAACGACCAGACCAAGACCGCTTCCGGATCCCCACCATTATCAATAATTCATATATATTTGCAATATTCAGATTGCTTTATCATATTCTTGCTCGTTCTTCGATTGCTTGCAGGAATAGACCTTCGTGGTCAGGCTGACT
>NW_025270957.1:0-1396 GCF_018294505.1 Triticum aestivum | reverse complement strand
GTACCCAGGCTACTCGGGGAAACGCACGGCCGGAGACCACGGAAAGAAGTTTCCGGCCCTAGCCTAGACACGGCCACACGAGCCGGCCAGTTCCAACGCACGTCCGGCCGCCCGCCGAGACCAGCCAAACTAGCCAGCTAGCTTTGGAATTCACCGGCCGGAGAACGTACGCAAGTACTCCTACCTCTCGCACCGTAGAACGGCAGCGGTACGAGTCCGGGCACGTTTCGTGCCGCCATACTCATCAGCATTCGGCGTGCGGCGACGGACGGACGGACTGTGAACGCGAGGCAACGACAACAACGTGAGGAAAAGACGTCGCCGGTTTGGTGCTTGACCACACGGGCATTGCTAGCTGAAGTGCACGCACGCGCGCATGCACGTTTCTCCGAACTCGGACCGGTCGGTCGTCGAGGCATCGGTCGTGAACAGGCATATTCTGCTAGAGGCGCGCACAAAGAATCGCATGTGCATATCCTGATCCTGGGATCTCTTGCTCTCTCCATCTCTATGTGGACACCCCTGATTGCGACGATGGACAAGAAAAAGCCCTCAGAGCAACTCCAACGGGCAGACCCAAACGGACGACGTTTTTATTTTTTTTTGTCCATTTGGGTCGGCGCCCGCCCGCCGTCCGTTCTTTTTTAGTTTTGGGTCGGCAGTGTGTCTAACGGCCCGACCCATTTCATGACCGCGCGCGCGTTTTAAATCATGTTGTCGCCCTGATTTTGGCGCACCAGCGCGCGAGGGAAAGCGGCCTAGAGCGCGCTGGTTTTGGCGCGCCAGCGCGCGGGAAAGGTTCGCGCGCGCGCCGCGGCCGACGCTCGTTATAAAGAAAGCGCTCCCTCCACACTCTGTCCGCCGCCCACTCTAGCCGCCTCTGTGCCATCATGTCGATCCGCCGCCTGGGCACTTCGGATTTTCGCTGAGTTCGCGAGCGCCGCTCCGGCACCTTCTCCTCCGAGATCTGGTTTCGCGAGAAACGTCTCATCCTCGGCACCTTCGACACCGCAGAGGGGACGGCCCGCGTGCACGACGCGACGGCGTGGCGCCTTCTGAGGCCTCGTCGGGATATGAATTTTCGCAACGTGTCGAGCCAGCGGGCGTAGGATCTGGCGCCTCTCCCGCGGCTTTTCACCAACGAGGATCGTCGTGTCCACCGGAGGCGGCAGCGTCGCCTCGCCATCGCGGAGAAGGACGTGGAAGTCTTGATGGTGTGGTGCGGAGGCTTCCCGTAGGACATCGTCGACGAGCGCCAGTTCTACAAGCAAAGGAGGTTGGAGAGGGACGCGAGGAGGAGGGAGCGAGCCGCCTATCGGGAGGACAAGCGTTCGCGGAAGCAGGCAGCTCAATTAAACCTGAAGCTACGAGAAACGGCGGGTTGGGACTTTGAAAA
>NW_025270956.1:0-1396 GCF_018294505.1 Triticum aestivum | reverse complement strand
TACTCAAAGCGTGACATTTCCCCGAAGGGACAGACACAGGAACGAAGAAGGACACATGCCGGCCAGCCTAAGTGTTCCAGAGCAGTAGCAAGCTACCATGGCTCAGCGGTAACACTAGGAGACATTTCCCGGTAAGAGAGGCTACTAAAGATAAACAACTAGATAGTCAGATCCCACACATACCAAGCATTTCAATCATACACACAATATGCTCGATATGTGCAAATACAACGAAGCATCACAACATGACTCTACGACACAAGTACTTTATTTAAGGCTTAGGGAGCCATACATAACATACACAAAGGTACGGGTCTCACGACCCAACATACAAGTCATACAGTCATACAAACCAGCAGCGGAAGTAACTTGTCTGAGTACAGACAACTAGTAAAATAAAAGAGGCTTGGAAAGCCTAGCTATACTACAAGGTCCTTCACAAGCTCAGGGTCACCACCTGGGTCTTTAGCCTACTCGTTGATGTCAACGTCTACATAGAACCCATCAGAAGGGGTTGCAGCGTCTTCTGTAAAAATGTAGATTATAGCAACATGAGTACAAAGGTACTCAGCAAGACATACATCAGATCCTACATACATGCATATTATCAAGAAGGGTTGGTGGAGTTATTGCAGCAAGCCAGCTTTGACTCTTGGCTAGATTATCCTACGATACTCCAACTTGAAATGGTTTTGCGCACACGAGTCCACTACTCACCACTTCAATACACTACCGAGGATCCACCTGTGTCTTCCTACGGAAGAGCCATCCTTGGCACTCACACTTATCTTGAGGCTTTTAGCAGTTTCCATTTACTTGTCTATGAACTGTATAGGCAACCAAGTAGTCCTTTACCGCGGACGCGGCTATTCGAATAGATCATGTTAACCCTGCAGGGGTGTACTTCTTCATACATGTTTCCACCACTTAGCGTCTGCACACGACATGTGCTCGGCAGACTTCAAGCGAAAGCCGACGTGGGTGTAGACCACGACCTACCTAAACACTTAAGCCTCTAGTCCAGGTTTATCGCCTATTCCGGTTCCATCCGCAGGGAGTCCGGCCGAGGTTTCCCATACGGCCCCGAACGATGTGAACAGGGTTCCCGAGATACCTAACGGGTATTCGGTACACCGTGCCACGTACCTACCGCATCACAGCCCACCCCTACGGTCAGCGCTGTCCACGGCCTCCAGTAGGCTACAAACACCAGAAACTACTTGCAACTCCTGGACAGAGAGCTAGGGTGAATAAGAAGTCGAGCGGGGTCATATTTCAGGGCCCAATGCATGGTAGTAGCTGTATCTTAAATCACACATACAGATCTCAGTGCTTAAGGTCGGCTTCAATGAAACAACCCACCATGTACTCCTACATGGCCTCTCATCGATACCTT
>NW_025270955.1:0-1396 GCF_018294505.1 Triticum aestivum | reverse complement strand
CGGATACTTCGAAAGAGATTGTCTAGTTGGTACACGAAGTGCATCCAGTTTTTGCCTTGACCCTTTCTACTTTTTTGCACATGCTATGCGGGTGAAATGATGATACCATGCCAAGTTTCAACCTTTTCAGAGTTCATTTGTAGAGCTTTTCAATTGCAGGGCCATTTAGCTCAAAACAAATCAGTAAATGCATTAAAAATAGCAAATTATGTCACAAAGGGTTGAAAGTTGATGACATGGCTTTGAATGGTGCATGCTGAATGCAAAAAACGTCCAGAGTTGTAATGAGTTATTAAAATTTTGAATTGCTGGTGTAACAGAGTTTTCGTCCGAAACCCTGATACTTCGAAAGAGATTGTCAAGTTTGTATGCGAAGTGCATCCAGTTTTTGCCATGACCCTCTCTACTTTTTTGCACATGCTATGCGGGTGAAATGATGATACCATGCCAAGTTTCAATCTTTTGAGAGTTCATTTGTAGGGCTTTTCAATTTCAGGGCCATTTAGCTCAAAACAAATCAGTAAATGCATGAAAAACAACAAATTATGGCGGAAACGGTTGAAAGTTGATGACGTGGCTTTCAATGGTGCATGCTAAATGCAAAAAACTCCCGGAGTTGTAATAAGTTATTAGAATTTTGAATTGCCGGTGTAACAGATGAGTTTTCGTCCGAAACCCTGATACTTCGAAAGAGATTGTCCAGTTTGTACACGAGGTGCATCTAGTTTTTGCCATGACCCTCACTACTTTTTTGCACATGCTATGCGGGTGAAATGATGATACCATGCCAAGTTTCAACCTTTTCAGAGTTCATTTATAGAGCTTTTCAACTACAGGGCCATTTAGCTCAAAACAAATCAGTAAATGCATTAAAAATAGCAAATTATGTCACAAAGTGTTGAAAGTTGATGACGTGGCTTTGAATGGTGCATGCTGAATGCAAAAAACATCCAGAGTTGTAATAAGTTATTAAAATTTTGAATTGCCGGTCTAACAGATGAGTTTGCGTCCGAAACCCTGATACTTCGAAAGAGATTGTCCAGTTTGTACACGAAGTGCATCCAGTTTTTCCCGTGACCCTCTCTACTTTTTTGCACATGATATGCGGGTGAAATGATGATACCATGCCAAGTTTCAACCTTTTCAGAGTTCATTTGTAGAGCTTTTCAATTTCAGGGCCATTTAGCTCAAAAGAAATCAGTAAATGCGTGAAAAACAACAAATTATGTCGGAAACGGTTGAAAGTTGATGACGTAGTTTTGAATGGTGCATGCTGAATGCAAAAAACGTCCGAAGTTGTAATAAGTTATTAAAATTTTGAATTGCCAGTGTATCAGATGAGTTTTCGTCCGAAACCCGCATACTTCGAAAGAGATTGTCTAGTTGGTACACGAAG
>NW_025270954.1:0-1396 GCF_018294505.1 Triticum aestivum | reverse complement strand
CCACGTTGTGTAAAAAACTCATGATTTTATCGCGCTCCAAGTATTTAATAATATTCACGCTGCATCGTTACCGCAGAACGTCTACTACCGTTTCATTGCCGTCCGTGAGGGGGGCCACAACCCGGAGACGCGTGCCGCCTCTTCGGACATGCCACAACACCACCCCGCATGTATGAGGGCCCGGTACGACGCTCCGGTGGCATTGCTACCCCCCAGGGCCCCCGTCCCGGCTAACCCTGTAGCGTTTGACCACGGGATCTAGCCCTTTGACTTTGCACGGACGGGCTTTGACCAGTGGACCTCTCCACCCGGTTGTGTTAGGTCGGCCCAGAGGAACACTTTGGAGCAACATCCGGGCCAAACCCACAGCTACATCCACTCCGTGTAGACCCGACGCGTCCGTTTCCCCCCTCTAGGTGCCGGCGGCGGCAGCGTCCGTGAGGGGGGGGGCACACCCCGGAGATGCGTGCTGGGCGTTTGCAACCGCCTCAACACTTCCAGATTTGTGAGAGGCCGCCTACGCAAGATTTGACGGTATGCTAGCCCCCGGAGGCCGCCGACCACAGTCGTAGACGTGCGAAGTGCAATCCGCGTAGAGGGAAGTGTTCAAATACTTCTCCATCACAAAAAATTATGAAAAATTACCATCAGTCCTATAGCACATGTGCCCACGTTGTGTAAAAAACTCACGATTTTATCGCGCTCCAAGTATTTAATAATATTCACGCTGCATCGTTACCGCAGAACGTCTACTACCGTTTCATTGCCGTCCGTGAGGGGGGCCACAACCCGGAGACGCGTGCCGCCTCTTCGGACATGCCACAACACCACCCCGCATGTATGAGGGCCCGGTACGACGCTCCGGTGGCATTGCTACCCGCCAGGGCCCCCGTCCCGGCTAACCCTGTAGCGTTTGACCACGGGATCTAGCCCTTTGACTTTGCACGGACGGGCTTTGACCAATGGACCTCTCCACCCGGTTGTGTTAGGTCGGCCCAGAGGAACACTTTGGAGCAACATCCTGGCCAAACCCACAGCTACATCCACTCCGTGTAGACCCGACGCATCCGTTTCCCCCCTCCAGGTGCCGGCGGCGGCGGCGTCCGTGAGGGGGAGGGGCACACCCCAGAGACGCGTGCTGGGCATTTGCAACCGCCTCAACACTTCCAGATTTGTGAGAGGCCGCCTACGCAAGATTTGACGGTATGCTAGCCCCCGGAGGCCGCCGGCCACAGTCGTAGACGTGCGAACAGCAATCCGCGTAGAGGGAAGTGTTCAGATACTTCTCCATCACAAAAAATTATGAAAAATTACCATCAGTCCTATAGCACATGTGCCCACGTTGTGTAAAAAACTCATGATTTTATCGCGCTCCAAGTATTTAATAATATTCACG
>NW_025270953.1:0-1396 GCF_018294505.1 Triticum aestivum | reverse complement strand
TATCGAAGTTCTTTCATAAGTCCGGATTAGCTCTTATGAAGGAACTCCTTCTCCTTGAACAAATCAACCAGTGGCTTGGCGTGCTAGGATATACATATGGAATGAAGATGATCAGTCTAACAGACCACAGAATTCTTCGCACGTGCATGACCGACTTGGGATGATTCCAAAGGAGCAAAAACAAACTTTCTCGAATTCACGACGGCAACTTACATCAAAATGCACGTGAATCAAAGGAAGTCACTCCTTTCATCAAACAAGTACTTCATGCTAGCATGAAGAAAATGCTTTCAAAAGTTTCCAACACTAACTTAATGTTCAACAACATCATGGAGGAAATAAGGATGTTGTCAATGGACTCAACAACAACTCATCGGAATTTCCATATCACTGGACTTCCACCATCGTGTGAACACGGTGATAGCATTGTTCAGACCCAAAAGATATAATGGTGTATGCTCGAGGAAAATCCACGAGTAAGACAGCATTACGAACATCGTTGGTTCTGATTTGATTTGACGATAGCCCATACTTAAATCAAAGGTTTGGGTAAGATAATAGATCCAACAATTGTTCACAACGACCAATTGATGAAGATACCATCTTTCTTCAACACACACACACACACACAAAAAGATATCCCTTAACATGAACTAAGTCAGGCAAGCTTTTATCTTCCAATTCTCCAAGTTGTTGTCTAGCTTAACCAACTAGCTCAGGGATATCCAACACAGATTCTTGGAGAAAGGGTGGTTCACAAGAAACCAACTTGATCACGAGCTCAACATAACGGTCAGGTGACGACCTGGTAATACTTCCGAGAAGATCTTCGGAAATCACGAACCACCGATATGTTACTAAGCTCGAGAACAATCTTGCTTTTCAGGGCAAGATGATATGAGCAAACGAGCGAGGACTTGACAAAATCCTAACTCATCAATCAAAGAGTGCACCAGGAAATAAGGACTAGGTAGCACGATCAATCTTAGAATGGTGATTCAATAACCAACATACTAAGAATAAGATTATTGTCCATTAACTACCAAGCAATGGGGTTGCTAGGAGTATTGAGTTCACACATCATGATTCACTTGTCGGCACTCCGGCTGCAACAACACGGAACCGAGGAATGAAAAAGGATGGCGAGAAGTATCACTATGTCAAGAATTCACAAAAGGTGGTGCAATTCTCATGAAATTCCTGTCATAAAGAAGGTAATACTTCAGGGTAGAGCAGACCAAAAGCTGGATTGGCATTTGATCTGCGGAATACAACTACTTTGACCCAATCCTAGATATGGATGAGGTACTGGCGTTTGTTTCTCCTATTCATTCTAAAATAGAATGGCTTGGCGGACCACAAGGGTAATAGGCATCGACGAACGAATGCACGCATA
>NW_025270952.1:0-1396 GCF_018294505.1 Triticum aestivum | reverse complement strand
CGTTTTCCCCCTCCAGGTGCCGGCGGCGGTGCCGTCCGTGAGAGGAGGGGGGGGCACACCCCGGAGACGCGTGCTGGGCGTTTGCAACCGCCTCAACACTTCGAGACTTGTGAGAGGCCGCCTACGCAAGATTTGACGGTATGCTAGCCCCCGGAGGCCGCCGGCCACAGTCGTAGACGTGCGAAGAGCAATCCGCGTAGAGGGAAGTGTTCAGATACTTCTCCATCACAAAAAATTATGAAAAATTACCATCAGTCCTATAGCACATGTGCCCACGTTGTGTAAAAAACTCATGATTTTATCGCGCTCCAAGTATTTAATAATATTCACGCTGCATCGTTACCGCAGAACGTCTACTACCGTGTCATTGCCGTCCGTGAGGGGGGCCACACCCCGGAGACGCGTGCCGCCTCTTCGGACATGCCACCACACCACCCCGCATGTATGAGGGCCCGGTGCGACGCTCCGGTGGCATTGCTACCCCCCCAGGGCCCCCGTCCCGCCTAACCCTGTAGCGTTTGACCACGGGATCTAGCCCTTTGACTTTGCACGGACGGGATTTGACCAGTGAACCTCTCCACCCGGTTGTGTTAGGTCAGCCCATAGGAACACTTTGGAGCAACATCCGGGCCAGGCCCACAGCAAGATCCCCTCCGTGTAGACTCGACGCGTCCGTTTTCCCCCTCCAGGTGCCGGCGGCGGTGCCGTCCGTGAGAGGAGGGGGGGCACACCCCGGAGACGCGTGCTGGGTGTTTGCAACCGCCTCAACACTTCAAGACTTGTGAGAGGCCGCCTACGCAAGATTTGACGGTATGCTAGCCCCCGGAGGCCGCCGGCCACAGTCGTAGACGTGCGAAGAGCAATCCGCGTAGAGGGAAGTGTTCAGATACTTCTCCATCACAAAAATTTATGAAAAATTACCATCAGTCCTATAGCACATGTGCCCACGTTGTGTAAAAAACTCATGATTTTATCGCGCTCCAAGTATTTAATAATATTCGCGCTGCATCGTTACCGCAGAACGTCTACTACCGTGTCATTGCCGTCCGTGAGGGGAGCCACACCCCGGAGACGCGTGCCGCCTCTTCGGACATGCCACCACACCACCCCGCATGTATGAGGGACCAGTGCGACGCTCCGGTGGCATTGCTACCCCCCAGGGCCCCCGTCCAGCCTAACCCTGTAGCGTTTGACCACGGGATCTAGCCCTTTGACTTTGCACGGACGGGATTTGACCAGTGGACCTCTCCACCCGGTTGTGTTAGGTCAGCCCATAGGAACACTTTGGATCAACATCCGGGCCAGGCCCACAGCAAGATCCCCTCCGTGTAGACCCGACGCGTCCGTTTTCCCCCTCCAGGTGCCGACGGCGGCGCCGTCCGTGAGAGGGGGGGGG
>NW_025270951.1:0-1396 GCF_018294505.1 Triticum aestivum | reverse complement strand
TGTCGGTCATCAATACTCAAAGTTTTAGCCGATTCTGGCCAGCTTCTTGGAGTATTACTCACTGTTTTGGGGTCCCGGAGTGATTTCAACGATTAACAAATCCCGTGGTGCGTTTACGTATCGGTCATCAGCACTCGCAGTTTTGGCAGATTCTGGCCCGTTTCATGGACTATTACTCACTATTTTGGGCTCCTAGAGTGATTTCAACGATTGACGAACCCCGTGGTGCGTTTACGCGTCGGTCATCAACACTCGCGGTTTTGACTGATTCTGGCCCTTTTCATGGACTATTACTTACCGTTTTAGGTTCCCGGAGTGATTTCCATAGTTGTTGAACCCCAAGGTGCGTTTATGTGTCGGTCATGAGCACTCACAGTTTTGGCCGTTTTTGGCCCGCTTCTTGTACTATTAATCACTGTTTTGGGGTCCCGGAGTGATTTCAACGATTGACGAACCCTGTGGTGCCTTTACGTGTCAGTCGCCAGCACTCGTGGTTTTGGCCGATTCTGGCCCGTTTCATGGGCTATTACTCACCTTTTTGGGGTCCCGGAGTGATTTCCATAGTTGTTGACGTTTACGTGTCGGTCATCAACACTCACAGTTTTGGCCGGTCTGGCCCGCTTCTTGGAGTATAAGTCACTGTTTTGGGGTCCAAGACTGATTTCAACGATTGATGAACCCCGTGGTGTGTTTACGTGTCGGTCTTTAGTACTCGCGGTTTTGGCCGATTCTGGCCCGTTTCTTTGACTATTACTCACCGTTTTGGGGTCCCGAAGCGATTTCCATAGTTGTTGAACCCCAAGGTGCATTTTCGTGTCGGTCATCAACACTTACAGTTTTGGCCGATTCTGGCCCACTTCTTGGACTACTACTCACTGTTTTGCGGTCCCGGAGTGATTTCAACGATTGACGAACGCCGTAGTGCGTTTACGTGTCGGTCATCAACACTCACGGTTTTGGCTGATTCTGGCCCGTTTCATGGGCTATTAATCACCTTTTTGGGGTCCCGGAGTGATTTCCATAGTTGTTGACGTTTACGTGTCGGTCATCAACACTCATAGTCTTGGCCGATTCTGGCCCGCTTCTTGGAGTATAAGTCACTGTTTTTGGGTCCCAGAGTGATTTCAACAATTGACGAACCCCATGGTGTGTTTACGTGTCGGTCTTTAGCACTCGCGGTTTTGGCCGATTCTGGCCCGTTTCATGGACTATTACTCACCGTTTTGGGGTCCCAAAGCGATTTCCATAGTTGTTGAACCCCAATGTGCGTTTCCGTGTCGGTCATCAAGACTCACAGTTTTGGCCGATTCTGGCCGCTTCTTGGACTATTACTCACTGTTTTCGGGTCCCGGAGTGATTTCAACGATTGATGAACCCCGTGGTGCGTTTACGTGTC
>NW_025270950.1:0-1396 GCF_018294505.1 Triticum aestivum | reverse complement strand
AAAAAAGGCAAGAATCGGACAAAAGTGTAAGTGTTGATGACCGAAACGTAAACGCACCCGCGGTTCGTTAATCGTTGAAATCACTTCGATACCCCAAAACAGTGCGTAATACTCCAAGAAACGGGCCAGAATCGGCCAAAACTGCGAGTGTTGATGAGCGACACATAAATGCACCCCGGTGTTCGTCAAACATGGAAATCACGCCGAGACCCAAAAACAGAGTAATAGTCCAAGAAACGGGCCAGAATTGGCCAAAACTGTGAGTGTTGATGACCGACACGTAAATGCACCCCGTGGTTTGTTAATCGTGGAAATCACTCCGGGGGCCCAAAAAAGTGAGTAATAGTCCATGATACGGGCCAGAATCAGCCAAAACTATGAATATTGATGACCGACACGTAATCGGGCCTTGGGGTTCAACAACTATGGAAATCACTTCGGGACCTGAAAACAGTGAATAATAGTCCACAAAACACGTTAGAATTGGCCAAAATTGTGAGTGTTGCTGACCGACACGTGAACACAACCCGGGGTCATTTCGGGACCCCATAACTAAGTAATAGTCCAAGAAACGGGCCAGAATCGGCCCAAACTGCGATTGTTGATGACCTACACTTAAGCGCACCTTGGGGTTCAACAACCATGGAAATCGCTTTGGGGCCCCAAAACGGTGAGTAACAGTCCACGAAACGGGTCAGAATCGACAAAAACCGCGAGTTTTGATAACCAACCCGTAAGCGCACCCAGGGGTTCGTTAATCGTGGAAATCACTCCGGGGCCCCAAAAAAGTGAGTAATAGTCCACGAAACGGGCCAGAATCGGCCAAAACTGTGAGTGTTGATGACCGACACGTAAACGCACGCCGGGGTTCGTTAATCGTTGAAATCACTCCGGGAGCCTAAAACAGTGAGTAATAGTATACAAAAAAAGGCAAGAATCGGACAAAAGTGTAAGTGTTGATGACCGAAACGTAAACGCACCCGCGGTTCGTTAATCGTTGAAATCACTTCGATACCCCAAAACAGTGCGTAATACTCCAAGAAACGGGCCAGAATCGGCCAAAACTGCGAGTGTTGATGAGCGACACATAAATGCACCCCGGTGTTCGTCAAACATGGAAATCACGCCGAGACCCAAAAACAGAGTAATAGTCCAAGAAACGGGCCAGAATTGGCCAAAACTGTGAGTGTTGATGACCGACACGTAAATGCACCCCGTGGTTTGTTAATCGTGGAAATCACTCCGGGGGCCCAAAAAAGTGAGTAATAGTCCATGATACGGGCCAGAATCAGCCAAAACTATGAGTATTGATGACCGACACGTAAGCGCGCCTTGGGGTTCAACAACTATGGAAATCACTTCGGGACCTGAAAACAGTGAGTAATAGTCCACAAAA
>NW_025270949.1:0-1396 GCF_018294505.1 Triticum aestivum | reverse complement strand
CGGAAGGAGTACAAACTAGGTCATAACCCACGAGTCACGCGGGACGATAGATGACACAGCTAGTGCGAACTAGTGATGCTACCCCTAACTCAGACCGATCCGTAGTAGTCCTCATAAAAGTCACCTCCATAGCCTGGAAGCTCAACATGTTCATCCGGAAACAGACGATCTCGCGGAGCTTGTGGACCATAGGGGCTAGGATGAGGCCTTGGACCAACAAACGGTGGCCTGCGGGGACCGCGAGGTGGGGTGATGCCTCCTACATCACGCCAAACCATCACGTCTGGCAGAGCAGATCTCACTGGATAGAGATCGCGCATATCTGAAAATCCAGCTTGCACCGCCGGTGCGAACCGAGTCAAAGTGGCCCAGTGGTCAGCACGGGTATTGAAGAGCTCTAACCTTAAGGCCCGATTTTCACGGTCCTTATCCTCGAGCATCTCAGCAGTGGTACGAGTCCGTGAATCCTCCTGAGTGGAGTCAGCATAGATAGCCTGGAGATACCCTTGTGCTCCCGGAAGTGATCCTGGCATATACCGGAAGTCAGAGTCCCGAAATAGACCAGATCTGACTCGCATAATGGTCATCATAGAGTAGGCGGCATCCTGCACAGCCATCTCAATAGTAACCCCGAGTCCATAGGAGCAGTGAAGAGGCTCGGTAGATCCAGGATAAGATGGAAATATCCTGACAGTGCAGAGATACTGGCTTTGATTAAAATCTCGGAATTGCTCTTCGACCGTGTACTCAGGATACCAGCGGTATCCAGCCTCAGTCATTACCCTGACCAACTTAGCAGTATGGCTGGGTACATCTAGGCATCGAGTTAGGCGAACCACTTGATTGAGGTCGCGAGTGGCCATCTGAAAGCATAGTCATAATGCAAAGGCATTAGAATTTCTAGCAAAATTTCGGCAGCATAACAGCTGTAAATGCTCAAAAAGGATATTGAGACATTTGACAAAGGATTTCGTACACACTCAACATCATCATATCAAGTTCTGAAACCATTCCAACAACATAATGTGGTAGTAGAACTGAACTAGGCTGATAACCATCAAACTTATAAGGTACTACTGATTAGTAACTCGTGATCCTGATAGAGAGAACAGATCCTAATTCCTTAACCCCCGGTGGAAGAATGGACTGACTCAGATCAGAAAGTCATAAGGTATAAGGAGTAAAAAGAGCCTTACGTTCCAACCCACAAACAATTCCCCTACATATAACTAAAGAATTTCTAGACTCAACATCGACTAGTTTGGCTTGGAGAACCTACAGGCAGTCCGGCTCTGATGCCAACGCTGTCAGGACCCCGACTCGATGTCACATCGATCTAGCTGGTAACACCTCATATCACTTTGCGGCCTCACGCACGGTATCCCCACGGGTGTCG
>NW_025270948.1:0-1396 GCF_018294505.1 Triticum aestivum | reverse complement strand
AAGCACAAGCCGAGTCAGTCGGAAAAAGGAAACACCAGTCGGAAACAGAAGCGGAAGGCTGAACCGGCAGCTCCTGGAGAGGCTCTGGCCGTGACTCAAGGAAAGTTTAAGGGGAAACCAAAAGGATCCTGGAACCCCAAGAAGGTAAAGGATAAAGAAGGGAACGACGTGATGGATATGCCATGTCACATTCACACGAAGAAAGACGAAGAGGGGAATATCATTTACCCGAAGCACACCACTCGCCAATGTCGACTCCTGATCCAGCAGTTTCAGGGAAAACAGTCTAAGGACAAGGAGAAGGAGTCGGACAAAGCTGAAGACAAGGAGGACAGTGAGGAAGGATATCCGCATATCAACTCCACTCTGATGATCTTTGCAGATGTGGAAAGCAAGAGTCGACTGAAAGTCATTAACCGAGAGGTGAACATGGTTGCCCCAGCGAAAGCAAATTATCTGAAATGGTCTCAAACACCCATCACATTCGACCAATCTGATCACCCGACTCATATTGCCACCCCTGGGAGGCAAGCTTTGGTGGTCGATCCAGTTGTCGAAGGCACTCGACTGACAAAGGTGCTGATGGATGGTGGAAGTGGGCTGAACTTATTGTATGCAGACACATTGAAAGGTATGGGCATTCCGATGTCCCGACTGAGCACTAGTAACATGAGCTTTCATGGAGTTATACCAGGGAAGAAGGCCGAGTCACTCGGCCAGATAGCTTTGGACGTAGTGTTTGGTGATTCGAAGCATTTTCACAAAGAAAAGTTGACGTTTGAGGTCGTGGATTTTCAGAGTGCATATCATGCCATTTTGGGGAGACCAGCTTACGCACGGTTCATGGCTCGACCATGCTACGTGTACCTCAAATTGAAGATGCCCGGCCCCAAAGGAGTGATCACTGTCACCGGTGATCGGAAAAAGGCAGAAGAGTGCTTTCAGAAGGGCTCCAAGATCGCCGATTCCCAGGTGACAGCGGTCGAGTTCGAAGAATATAAGCAAAACGCAGATCCGAGTGACTTGCTGCGATCCAAGAAGCCCGCCACAGAGTCTGCATTCCAGTCGTCTGGGGAGACGAAGCCTGTTCATATTCACCCGACCGACCCCGATGCAGCTCCGACCCGCATCTCCACAACACTCGACCCAAAATAGGAAGAAGCGCTCATCCAGTTCCTCCGTGAGAACTGGGACATTTTTGCATGGAAGCCCGCTGACATGCCAGGTGTTCCCAGGGGACTGGCTGAGCATCGCTTAAGAGTCGACTCATCTGCAAAACCAGTCAAAGAGCATCTTCGGCGGTCCGCCGTCCAGAAGAGAAAAGCCATTGGTGAAGAAGTGGCTCGACTGTTGGCGGCAGGATTTATCCGAGAGATATACCACTCCGAGTGGCTCG
>NW_025270947.1:0-1396 GCF_018294505.1 Triticum aestivum | reverse complement strand
CTTATGATAAAGAATTATATGCTCTTGTTCGGACTTTAGAAACATGGCAACATTATTTATGGCCCAAAGAATTTGTTATACATTCTGATCATGAATCTTTGAAACATATTAAAAGTCAAGCTAAACTGAATCGTAGACATGCTAAATGGGTTGAATTCATTGAGACTTTCCCTTATGTCATTAAACACAAGAAGGGAAAAGAAAATGTTATTGCTGATGCATTGTCTCGTCGCTATACTATGCTTTCACAACTTGACTTCAAAATATTTGGTTTGGAGACCATCAAAGATCAATATGTGCATGATGCTGATTTTAAAGATGTAATGCAGAATTGTAAAGAAGGAAGAATGTGGAACAAGTTTGTCGTTAACGATGGATTTGTGTTTCGTGCTAACAAGCTATGCATTCCAGCTAGCTCCGTTCGTCTTTTGTTGTTGCAGGAGGCGCGTGGAGGAGGATTAATGGGACACTTTGGCGTGAAAAAGATGGAGGACGTACTTGCTACACATTTCTTTTGGCCAAAGATGAGACGGGATGTTGAGCGTTTTATTGCTCGATGCACTACATGTCAAAAAGCTAAGTCATGACTCAATCCTCATGGTTTATATATGCCTTTGCCTGTACCTAGTGTTCCTTGGGAGGATATATCTATGGACTTTGTTTTAGGTTTACCTCGAACAAAGAAGGGGAGGGATAGCATATTTGTTGTTGTGGATAGATTCTCAAAAATGGCACACTTTATACCATGTCATAAAAGCGATGATGCTGTTAATGTTGCTGATTTGTTCTTTCGTGAAATTATTCGCTTGCATGGTGTGCCAAATACTATTGTTTCAGATCGTGATACTAAATTTCTTAGCCACTTTTGGAGAAGTTTATGGGCTAAGTTGGGGACTAAACTGCTTTTTAGTACTACTTGTCACCCCCAAACTGATGGACAAACTGAAGTAGTCAATAGAACATTGTCTACTATGCTTAGGGCTGTTTTGAAGAGTAATAAGAAAATGTGGGAGGAATGCTTGCCTCATATTGAATTTGCTTATAATCGTTCATTGCATTCTACTACTAAGATGTGCCCTTTTGAAGTTGTGTATGGTTTCCTACCTCGTGCACCTATTGATTTGTTGCCTCTTCCATCTTCGGAGAAGGTTAATTTTGATGCTAAACAACGTGCTGAATTGATTTTAAAGATGCATGAGTTAACTAAGGAAAACATTGAGCGTATGAATGCTAAATATAAACTTGCTGGAGATAAGGGTAGAAAACATGTTGTGTTTGCACCTGGAGATCTTGTTTGGTTACATTTGCGTAAGGATAGATTTCCTGATTTGCGCAAATCAAAGCTAATGCCACGTGCTGATGGTCCCTTTAAGGTGTTAGAGAAAATAAATGATAA
>NW_025270946.1:0-1397 GCF_018294505.1 Triticum aestivum | reverse complement strand
TGGTTCTGACCATGTTCTCCTTTAAATATCATGTCCTGTGCAAGTTTAAGCACTTGTCTTCTATAGAGCAATACCCCAGTTCAACTTCTAGTTTGATCTGTCGTCGAGTATTACCCCCTGGTATCTCAAGATTATCATGGAACTGCATAACTTCTTATGAGTTCTTCATCAAGTGCTACCTTTCCACTGATTCCAATTTTTCACGGGCTCTGAGTTATTATACACTCAAAGACACCGATAACTGAATCGAGTTCGCATTGCGATTCAACAAGTATTTGAACCCATCACTGCTTACAAATTTATTAATCCTTCAAGTCATTCCTAGCCTGATCGGCTATATCATTATCGAGCTAATTTTAACTGTGCTACCCGGTCCTTCTTCCCGGAGCACAATTTTCGACGATGAACTAACCTTACGTCGATCATCATCGTCATATCATTTCGCCTTGAACAACAAGCTTGGTTTCGAGTTTGTGTCGTACCCTTGGTTCCAATAACCTTTCACTTTATCATTACTTTGACTTGATGTCATCACCGATCGATTACATCTTCATGAACTCTCGCGACAAATGTGTTGTGAATATCATCAACATTCTGAGCTCTTCCAAGAGATCTATTGAAATCATGATGAGAAATACCATCCTTGCCCTCGATGATTGGTGTTATCAGCGATAACATTATTGCATTCCCTCCAACACAAAACTTGTTCCTGTATTGTGTTGTACCTTGAGTTCCTTGCTATCCAACTTATGTTATATTCTACCGTGGAGTATTACCATCTTTGATGTTAAGAATGTTGTGAGGATTACTCCACCTCTTAAGAATTCTTGCTATAATGATACTTCTCACCATCACCATTCTTTCTTGGTCCTCGTGTTGATTCCAACCGGGGTACCCACAAGTGAACGGTGTTGTTTGGATTATGCACTTCTAGCAACCCTATTGCCTTGAAGTTAATGATCGATAGTTCATTCTAAGTCCTTCGCTAATTGAATCACCATTCTGACATTGGTCGTGCAACCCAATCCACATTTCGGGCGCACCTTTCAACCAATGTTTAATTGTGTATGTTTTCCTCGAGCATACTTCCTTATATCATTTGATCTAACAAATGTTATCTTCTTGTTCACCTAATGGTGGAAATCCATCTTTTGGGAATATCGGTGAATTGCCGTTGAGTTCACCAGACACCTCCTTGTCCTCTCCTTGGTTTAATGGTGAACTATTGCTTCAGAAACCCGCTCCCATAGTTCATTTCCCGAGAAGCTTGCAATGCCATTTCAACGATTTGTGTTGCGCCTTTTCTTCTCGGACATCCTGAGTCTCAGGTATCCTGACACCAATCGGATCTGAATCTCGGTCAGATATGATGGTTGGGACAACTTTCCAAGAGTTAT
>NW_025270945.1:0-1397 GCF_018294505.1 Triticum aestivum | reverse complement strand
GTGTTAAACTAGCCTTGCCCGAAACACGGGTCGCGGGATAAACCGGCCACGCACCTCTGGAAGGATTGTTATATTATGCAGGAGTTCGAAATTTCAGATTTCCGGTACGATCAGGGACCGGGCGGCGGTTCAGGCCCCGGATCTCATGGGCCGGGTTACGGTGGAGGCAGTTCCGGTTCAGGTTTTCATGGTAATCAGAGCAGACATAGCAATCAAGGCAATCAGGGCAGTTAAGCTGGTTATAATCATCAGGGCAATCAGCAGCAACAGCAGCAGTCGGGTTACCAGAGCAACCCGAAGCATTTGAACAGTGGACAGTATCATGTCTTCACCACTAGCCTGTGCAAGCGCGATCAGAAGCTTCATAAAAGAGCAGTGAATTCCGTTGAACCGGCGGTGCCCCGTTACTTACGCTGGTATGAGCAGCCGATCGTGTGGAATAGGGAGGATCATCCGCCCCGGGTTGATAATCTGGGTCATCTGGCGTTGGTGGTGGCGCCTCAGGTTGGAGGATATAAGTTCACCAAGGTACTCATGGATGGAGGGAGTAGTATCAATATCCTTTATTATGAAACTTTCCGTCGCATGGGTTTAACAGATAAAAATCTTAAACCGTCCAACACGGTCTTGTTGGGGAACGTAGTAATTTCAAAAAATTTCCTACGCACATGCAAGATCATGGTGATGCATAGCAACGAGAGGGGAGAGTGTTGTCCACGTACCCTCGTAGACCGACAGCGGAAGCGTTATCACAACGCGGTTGATGTAGTCGTACGTCTTCACGATCCGACCGATCAAGTACCGAACGCACGGCACCTCCGAGTTCTACACACGTTCAGCTCGATGACGTCCCTCGAACTCCGATCCAGTCGAGTGTTGAGGGAGAGTTTCGTCAGCACGACGGCGTGGTGACGATGATGATGTTCCACCGGCGCAGGGCTTCACCTAAGCTCCGCAACGGTATTATCGAGGTGTAATATGGTGGAGGGGGGCACCGCACACGGCTAAGAGATCTCAAGGATCAATTGTTGTGTCTCTGGGGTGCCCCCCTGCCCCCGTATATAAAGGAGCAAGGGAGGAGGAGGCCGGCCCTAGGAGGGGGCGCACCAAGTGTGGAGTCCTACTAGGACTCCCTAGTCCTAGTAGGATTCCACCTCCCATATGGAATAGGAAAAGAGGAAGGGAAAAAGAGAAGGAAGGAAGGGGGCGCCCCCCTTCCCTAGTCCAATTCGGACCAGACCAAGGGGAGGGGTGCGGCCACCCTTGAGGCCCTTTTTCTTCTTTCCCGTATGGCCCAATAAGGCCCAATACGTATTCCCGTAACTCTCCGGTACTCCGAAAAATACCCGAATCACTCGGAACCTTTCCGAAGTCCGAATATAGTCGTCCAATATATC
>NW_025270944.1:0-1397 GCF_018294505.1 Triticum aestivum | reverse complement strand
CACGGCCTGCCTAAACACTCGAGTCTCTAGTCCAGGTTTATCGCCTATTCGGGTTCCATCCATGAGGAGATCCGGCCGGAGTTTCGCTCACAGCCCCAAACGATGTGAACAGGGTTCCCGAGACACCAAACGGGCGCCCGGTACACCGTGCCACGTGCCTACCGCATCACAGCCCACCCCTACGGTCAGCGCTGCCCACGGCCTCCAGCATACTACAAACACCAGAAACTACTTGCAACTCCTGGACAGAGGACAAGGGTGATTAAGAAGCCGAGAGGGTCCATTGGTTTCGGGCCCAATGCGTGGTAGTAGCTGAATCATGGATCACAAACACAGAACTCAGTTCCTGAGGACGGCTGCAATGAGACAACCCACCATGTACTCCTACATGGCCTCTCACCGCTACCTTTACCAAATCGTGTTCACACACTTAGCTCACACACAGTAGGACATGTTCACACACCTCTGATACATCCCCGATGAATCAGACCTGACTCAACTCTAAGCAGTAGCAGGCATGACAAACAAACATGAATGAGTAGGCACAACAGGGCTCAAACAACTCCTACTCATGCTAGTGGGTTTCATCTATTTACTGTGGAATGACAGGTCATGCAAAGGATAAAGGGGTTCAGCTACCGCAGCAAGTAACAGATGAACCGGTGTTGTCCTAATGCATTAAAAGAGAGCAGGAGCGAGAGAGTAGGATTGTATCGGAATGAACAAGGGGGTTTTGCTTGCCTGGCACTTCTGAAGATAATATAGCTCTTCATCGGTGTCATCGATCACATCGGCGGTACACGTCTATTGAGAGGGGACAATTACCGGCAAATACAGAAAAACACGATCAATGCAATGCACAATATGATGCATGATCATGACATGGCAAAATGGATGTGTTTTGGGCTAATGCAACTAGCAACAGATTAAATGAAGTTGGTTTGAATATAAGATTCAAATTCAAACTCCATATGTGATTATTCAAATGCCATTTAATTGATTTGTGCTAAACAGCAGCTATAAGTTGTTCTAACATGCATGAAAATGGTACAGATGGATTCCTTGAATTTTTCTGATAATTTTTCATATATAATTTATTTAATTTGGAGTTACGGTTAATTTTCTATGAATTTTAGAAGTTTATACAATTTTCTGGATTTTCTGAATTATTTTAGAAAATGATTATCTGCGTCATCATTGCGTCATGCTGACCTCAGCAGGTCAACAGACCGGGTCCAGGTCAAACCTGACACTGGGACCCACATGTCAGTGTGATTAGCTTAACTAAAATTAATTAAACTAATCCTAATAGTTAACAGGGCTGGGCCCCACCTGTCATTGACTCAGGAGAGTCAACCGGGGCCCACCCGTGGTCAAAGTCAAAGTCGGCTGCCGGC
>NW_025270943.1:0-1397 GCF_018294505.1 Triticum aestivum | reverse complement strand
ACGATGGCCCAGGTACACATTCTTCCTACAGCTTCCCAGGTATATACTATCGGTGTGAAGTAAATAGTGCGTGCATGCGTGGTATCCTTGTTTGTCTGTCCTGAAAGGTTACTGAGAGTGGGCCAATTGTTGATGGTCATGAACAGCAACGCCTTTAGGTCAAATTCCTCCTATTTGTGCTCATCCCACGTACGTAGTTTCCATTCCACAGCTGTAAAAGTTCTTCAACTAATGGCCTAAGGTACACATCAATGTCGTTGCCGGGTTTCTTAGGGCCTTGGATGAGAACTGGCATCATAATGAACTTCCGCTTCATGCACATCCAAGGAGGAAGGTTATACATACATAGAGTCATGGGCCAGGTGCTGTGATTGCAGCTCTGCTCCCCGAAAGGATTAATGCCATCCGCGCTTAAAGCAAACCATACGTTCCTTGGGTCACTTGCAAACTCATCCCAGTACTTTCTCTCGATTTTTCTCCACTGCGACCCGTCAGCGGGTGCTCTCAACTTCCCGTCTTTCTTACGGTCCTCACTGTGTCATCGCATCAACTTGGCATGCTCTCCGTTTCTGAACAGACGTTTCAACCGTGGTATTATACGAGCATACCACATCACCTTCGCAGGAACCCTCTTCCTGAGGGGCTCGCCATCAACATCACCAGGGCCATCTCGTCTGATCTTATACCTTAATGCACCGCATACCAGACATGCATTCAGATCCTTGTACGCACCGCGGTAGAGGATGCAGTCATTAGGGCATGCATGTATCTTCTGCACCTCCAATCCTAGAGGGCATACGACCTTCTTTGCTGCGTATGTACTGTCGGTAATTCGTTATCCTTTGGAAGCTTCTTCTTCAATATTTTCAGTAGCTTCTCAAATCCTTTGTCAGGCACAGCATTCTCTGCCTTCCACTGCAGCAATTCCAGTACGGTACCGAGCTTTGTGTTGCCATCTTCGCAATTGGGGTACAACCCTTTTTTGTGATCCTCTAACATGCGATCGAACTTCAGCTTCTCCTTTTGACTTTCGCATTGCGTCCTTGCATCGACAATGACCCGGCGGAGATCATCATCATCGGGCGCATCGTCTAGTTCCTCTTGATCTTCAGTAGCTTCGCCCGTTGTAGCATCATCGTGCACATCGTCTTGTTCCTCTTGATGTTCAGTAGCATCACCGTATTCAGGGGGCACATAGTTGTCATCGTACTCTTCTTCTTCGCCGTCTTCTATCATAACCCCTATTTCTCCGTGCCTCGTCCAAACATTATAGTGTGGCATGAAACCCTTGTAAAGCAGGTGGGTGTAAAGGATTTTCCGGTCAGAGTAAGACTTTGTATTCCCACATATAGGGCATGGACAACACATAAAACCATTCTGCTTGTTTGCCTCAGCCA
>NW_025270942.1:0-1397 GCF_018294505.1 Triticum aestivum | reverse complement strand
ATATGAAACACATGCCGGCCAGTCAAGTGTCCAGAGCAGTAGTGCTGGGCTAGCAGGACTCCGGTGAACCGGGCTGTAGCGGACTACTATGGCTCAAGGAGGCACTAGACTACATTTCCTCATAAGAGAGGCTGCTAAGGATAGACAACTAGATTGTCGGATCCCACACATACCAAGCATTTCAACCATACACACAATATGCTCGATATGTGCAAGTACAACATGGCATCACAACAAGACTCTACGACTCAGAGTATTTATTCATTAGGCTCCGAAGAGCCAGATATTACAAACATGGGTCTCATGACCCAACATTCAGAGCATACAAGTCAAAACACATGCGGAAGCTTAACATGTCTGAGTACAGACATCTATAAATGAAAAGGCTGAGAAGCCTGACTATCTACCAGATCCTGCCGAGGGCACAAGATCGTAGCTGAGGTAACAAGCTAAACGTCGAAGTCCACACGGAACTACTGGCGAGACTGACGTCTCTCTGCAAAACATAAAATAGGCAAACGTGAGTACAATTGTACCCAGCAAGACTTACATCAGAACT
Source organism: Triticum aestivum (assembly GCF_018294505.1). Classification (NCBI taxonomy): domain Eukaryota; kingdom Viridiplantae; phylum Streptophyta; class Magnoliopsida; order Poales; family Poaceae; genus Triticum; species Triticum aestivum. The sequence continues at coordinate 838 of NW_025270942.1, read as the reverse complement.
ATCTACATATGCATCAGTATCAACAAAGGGGGTGGTGGAGTTTAACTGCAGCAAGCCAGCTTTGACTCGGTGGCTATCCTAAACTATGACTGCAAGTAACTCTTTTGAGGTGGCGCACACGAGTCCACATATTCACCATCTCAATACACCACTATGGATTCGCTCCCGTCTCCCTACGAGAACGCCATCCATAGCACTCACGCTTATCTTGCGCATTTTAGAGTATCCACTTTCACTTGTCTATGAACTGTTATAGGCAACCCAGAAGTCCTTTACCGCGGACACGGCTATTCGAATAGATCATATTAACCCTGCAGGGGTGTACTTCGTCACACACGCTCTCGCCACTTACCACCATGTACACCTCGTGTACCTCGGCAACCTTCAAGTGGAAGCCTGGCGAGGGAGTCGGCCACGACCTGACTAACCACACAAGTCTCTCGTCCAGGTTTATCGCCTATTCGGGTTCCATCCGCAAGGAGATCCGGCCGGGGTGTCGCTCACGGCCCCAAACGATGTGTGCAGGGTTCCCGAGCCCACCATCCGGGTGCCACTCGGTACACCAGGCCACGTGTGCCTAGTCTGTCCCAAGCCCACCTGTACCGGGTGCCACTTGGTAGACTACTAACACTACCTACAAACACCAGAGACTAGTTGCAACTCCTGGACAGAGATCGAGGCGGTTAATAAGCCGAGAGGGGTCGAGTTACCGGAACCCAATGTGTGGTAGTAACTGTTCATGGATCACAAACACAGAACTCAGTTCCTGAGGACGGTTTCAATGAGACAACCCACCATGTACTCCTACATGGCCTCTCACCGCTACCTTTACCAAATC
>NW_025270941.1:0-1397 GCF_018294505.1 Triticum aestivum | reverse complement strand
GATCAGCAGATCCACTTCCTTCTCCCCTCTCCATCAGATCGCTTATTGGAGCAGACCCAAGTAGACACTGAAACCGTACCCCAGGCACCGCCCGCCGTGGTGAACGGAGACAGGTAAGGGATAACGATCGACCGGGCAGGAACCACTCTCGGCGATGGCGTCGCCGGAGGAGAGAAAAACCGCCTTGCGCTAGGGAAAAGAAACTCACGACTTTTTGAGAAATTCCTTATCCGCACGCTTTTTTTTCTTTAGCCAAGGCGATGCGTCCTGGTGCGTACGTATGCTCCAGCATCTCTCTCTATGCGAGTCAAACATGAGCCTGGGCCTCCTTCTAGTTTTTTAATACGCATGGGCCTTGAGAATTAAGTGTACTACGGGATGGGCCCCTTTGTTTCGGTGAAATCATTAATTAAGGAGTACTCTTTGCGGAGATCACTCCAACATTCCCAGGCTGCGACAAGTGGCGCGCTGTATGTGCGCCACTTGTCGCAACCTGGGTGTTTTCCTTTTTTCGTAGATCTGTTTATTCAAAATGTTTTATCTCTTAAACCGTGCGTCTAAATCCCGAACCGCTTTCACCGTTGGATTCCCCGCGCCGAGATCCTCAAAACTAGATCCCTTGTTGATAGGTTTTGACGAACTTTTTTTTCACGAAAAAAACCGGACGAAAAAAACCGATGAAAAAAACGAACCGGGAACACGGGTTTTTTCCCTTTCCGAAAGAGGCACGCCCATGCCTCTGACGAAATCACAACCATGCCTCTCACGGAAGCAAAACCGTGCCTCTCGCGAAAGAAAAAAAAACAAAAAACGTGTTTTTTTCCTTTTCGAAAGAGGCACGCCCGTGCCTCTCGCGAAAGCACAACCGTGCCTCTCGCGCAAGCAAAACCGTGCTTCTCGTGAAAGAAAAAAAAACAGAAAACGCGTTTTCCCCTTCCTAAAGAGGCACGCCCGTGCCTCTCGCGAAAGCACAACCGTGCCTCTCGCGGAAGCAAAACCGTGCTTCTCGTGAAAAAAAACAGAAAACGCATTTTTTCCCCGTGTAACAGATGAGTTCTCGTCCGAAACCCTGATACTCCGAAAGAGATTGTCCAGTTTGTACACAAAGTACGTCCAGTTTTTGCCGTGACACTCTACTCTTTTGCACATGCTATGTGGGTGAAATGATGATGCCATGCCAAGTTTCAACATTTTCAGAGTTTCATTTATTGTGATTTACTGTTTCACGGTCATTTAGCTCTCTAAACAAATTGGTAAATGACTAAAAAACAACTGATGGCAGAACATGTTGGAAATTGATGACGTCGCTTTGAATGCTGCATACTGAACGCAAAAAAAGTCTGGAGTTCAAATAAGTTTAAAAAAATGAAGTGCCAGAGTAACAGATGAGTTCTCGT
>NW_025270940.1:0-1397 GCF_018294505.1 Triticum aestivum | reverse complement strand
CCCCTTTAGTCCCGGTTCTTACACGAACCGGGACAGAAGGTCCTCCACGTGGCCGCTGCTGCCAGCCCAGGCAGGGGGCCTTTGGTCCCGGTTGGTGCCACCAACCGGGACTGCCTTTTGTCCCGGTTGGTGTCACCAATCGGGACCAATAGGCATCCACGCGTCAGTAGCTGGCAGGAGCTGAGGTTTTTGTTTTTTTTAAAGGGGGTGGTTTAGGGGTTTTGGGGGGTTAATTTAGGTGTTTCATATATTGTGTTAGCTAGCTAATTAATAGAGAGAAGTGTCCTCTCTTATCTCCGTGCTTGGTCGACGCTACGTACTATATACGTATGGAGAGGAGTAGACACGCTAGCTAGTAATCAAATGAAGGAAACAGAAGATCGTCATGAACATATGCATATAGAGAGAAGTGATATCGACCACCTCTCCTTCTCCGAGATATTGGTCGAACAACAAGTTCTCGTATATCTATCCGACACTACCGGCTACATATATACAATAATTATCTCTTACAATACAATCTCCTAATTAAATTGTAGGAACACAGGGTCCACATAGTATTCTCCGTTTTCAGCGATCACGTGGTCAAGGAAGAATGCCGCCAGTTCCTCTTGAATTCCTCGCATACGATCTGGTGCTAGGAGTTCATCCCGCTTCCGAAACATCTAATTTGAAGAAGGGGGTCAATACATATATATATATATATATATATATATGAATAAATGAAACTCAACACAAATGATGGTAATAAAATAAAATTGTGAATATTATTGCTTACGCACTTCATATTGTTCTTCAGTGTAGCCCCGCTCACAGGTCGTGTAGCGGATGGACTCGCAAACGTAGTATCCACAGTAATTATTCCCAGGTTCCTGCCACAACCACTTTACAAGAAATAGAGGTCAATCAAACTGATAAGCAAGCATGCTAAATGGTATTGATGAAACTAGCGCTTGAATCACTAGGAGATGCGCGGAACATGCTACTATAGTACTTACTTTCAGGTGATTAAATTGCAGCTTCTTCGGTAGTCCCGGAGCTTTTGAGGTGAATTTTCTCCAAACCCTGCCAGACAAAGAAAACAAATACTTGATATCAGGAAATGAACAAAGTTGCTGATATGGTGGATAATGATCGATTTAACTTACTTCTCGAGCATTTGAGTCATGTTCACATAGTCCTGGGGATCTTTTCGTCTCGAGTCTAAGACGGTTACTACTCCCTCCTCAAGCTTAATCTCTAGGAGAATATAGTGGAAGCTGCGCATGCATGCATAAGTCATCAATTACATTACCATAACCTGGACTAATAAGGGAAAGCGAATATGCACAAGACAGTAACACTCACTTGAAGTTGTAAGGAAAGAGTATTATATCTTTGTTTTGATTTAATACCAA
>NW_025270939.1:0-1397 GCF_018294505.1 Triticum aestivum | reverse complement strand
CATCGTAATAGTTGCGGGAGAAAGTCTTCACTTTTTCTTCGCTTGTGTCATTTGCTTATTGCGTCGTAACCATGGATAATCTTCATCATTTATCAGGATGCTAGGGTCAGCCTTGACTTTGAAGGGAGGAATTTCATGTAACTTTTCATAATCTTCAGACATGTCTGTCTTGCCCTCCACTCCCACGATGTCCATGTTTTCTGAAAGAACTATGTGGGGCTTTGGCTCATCGTATGATGTATTCGCTTCCTTATCTTTTCTTTTTCTCGGTCTGGTAGACATGTCCTTCACATCGATAACATGTGCCACATCATTGGCTAGGACGAACGGTTCGTCAGTGTACCCAAGATTTTTCAGATCCACTGTTGTCATTCCATACTGTGGGTCTACCTGTACCCCGCCTCCTGACAGATTGACCCATTTGCACTTAAACAAAGGGACCTTAAAATCATGTCCGTAGTCAAGTTCCCATATGTCCACTATGTAACCATAATATGTGTCATTTCGCCTCTCGGTTGTTGCATCAAAACGGACACCGCTGTTTTGGTTGGTGCTCTTTTGATCTTGGTCAATCATGTAAAATGTATTCCCATTTATCTCGTATCCTTTTCAAATCAATACAGTCAAAGATGGTCCCCTGGACAACAAGTACATCTCATCACAAACAGTGTTGTCACCTCTGAGACGTGTTTCCAACCAACTTCTGAAAGTTCTGATGTGTTCACATGTAATCCAGTCGTCGCACTGCTTCGGGTGTTTGGAGCACAGACTGTTCTTGTGTTCATCGACATACGGGGTCACCAAGGTAGTGTTTTGTAGAACTGTGTAGTGTGCTTGAGACCAAGAATATCCATCCCAGCATATTATTGAGTCCCTTCCAAGCGTGCCTTTTCTAGTCAGTCTCCCCTCATACCGTGATTTAGGGAGACCTATCTTCTTAAGGCCGGGAATGAAGTCAACACAAAACCCGATGACATCCTTTGTTTGATGGCCCATGGAGATGCTTCCTTCTGGCCTAGCGCGGTTATGGACATATTTCTTTAGGACTCCCATGAACCTCTCAAAGGGGTACATATTATGTAGAAATACGGGGCCCAGAATGACAATCTCGTCAACTAGATGAACTAGGACGTGTGTCATGATATTGAAGAAGGATGGTGGGAACACCAGCTCGAAACTGACAAGACATTGCACCACATCACTCCTTAGCCTTGGTATGATTTCTGGATCGACCACCTTCTGAGAGATTGCATTGAGGAATGCACATAGCTTCACAATGGCTAATCGGACGTTTTCCGATAGAAGCCCCCTCAATGCAACCGGAAGCAGTTGCGTCATAATCACGTGGCAGTCATGAGACTTTAGGTTCTGAAACTTTTTCTCTGTCATATTTATTA
>NW_025270938.1:0-1397 GCF_018294505.1 Triticum aestivum | reverse complement strand
AGGCATGATTTTGATTGTTTTCTCTTCGAATCTTTGGAGTTAAGGACTCTTTAGATGCAATCCAATGGAACACAAGGCTTGTTGCCTATTTACTTGACCTGATGCTTAGTAGCTACGCCAAGGCATTGTATTCATGTGGTCGCTGAATACTGTTGTTTCTGCTGGCTGTCTTAATTATTGTGTGTATTTCTGCCATAGGTTGCAAGGCTTCTTGCAACACGTGGATCAGCAAATTTGATTTACAGCAAGACAGTGACGTCTTATGTTCCTTCTTTTAGGCTACATGCTGAATCTACTACTGAGGTTCCTGCAAAAAAGAATCTACTATTGGAGGTATATATTGTTCAATGGGAATTTCATCGTCTTAGAATATTACAGTGCAGGCAGATAGTTGTTGGGGGTTGCAAGGTTAACTGCTCCATCCATGGACGATGTACTTTGACATCTACAATGGAATCACAAGTTATCACTTTCAACATGCCTTTTTTAAGGCTCTCAGTTATTTCTAATTCTATTGCAACCATAAGCATTTATATTTTTCGGTATACATGAGCTTGCAATTTCTGTTGTAAATCACGATCTTCAAATTATGAGGTCTTACTGATTTATCATGTTTTAAATGTCACCAACACCTATTTGGGAAATGCTTACACCATGGTGCAACCAAGAGATGCCAATTATGTGTTGCATCCGCAGTTATGCATCGGCCTCTCCGGCTATAGTTAGTCTCTCTCTCTCTCTCTCTCTCTCTCTAGCAGAGATTATTATCACGAGACAGGGAGAAGCTGACCTTACGAATCGCTGAGCCTCGAGAGTAAAAATCCAGGCGATTCCCTTCATGGCTTGCCGGCTCGCCCTCTCCAGGGTACATGTTTACTTTTTTCTTGCGTGTTTTGTTTCAGGCATGATTTTGATTGTTTTCTCTTCGAATCTTTGGAGTTAAGGACTCTTTAGATGCAATCCAATGGAACACAAGGCTTGTTGCCTATTTACTTGACCTGATGCTTAGTAGCTACGCCAAGGCATTGTATTCATGTGGTCGCTGAATACTGTTGTTTCTGCTGGCTGTCTTAATTATTGTGTGTATTTCTGCCATAGGTTGCAAGGCTTCTTGCAACACGTGGATCAGCAAATTTGATTTACAGCAAGACAGTGACGTCTTATGTTCCTTCTTTTAGGCTACATGCTGAATCTACTACTGAGGTTCCTGCAAAAAAGAATCTACTATTGGAGGTATATATTGTTCAATGGGAATTTCATCGTCTTAGAATATTACAGTGCAGGCAGATAGTTGTTGGGGGTTGCAAGGTTAACTGCTCCATCCATGGACGATGTACTTTGACATCTACAATGGAATCACAAGTTATCACTTTCAACATGCCTTTTTTAAGGCTCTC
>NW_025270937.1:0-1397 GCF_018294505.1 Triticum aestivum | reverse complement strand
AGAGCCCCTCACAAAATATCAGAATTATTGAAGCATTAAAAATATATATAACATATATTTGCTCCAACTCAAATACAATATATATTAGTTCAAAGATCCAAAATGACATGGAAAAATGTGCATCATCTCTGGTTACTGTTTCCAGCATTTTTCCAAAGATGATGAACATTTTTGAAAGCCACTTGGATTGACTGAAAATATTTTAGGTGAACCTGGTGAATTCTTAAAATGCTAGGGTTTGGACAATCCCCATTTCAACTTTCTGTAAAAGTAAACATGATGCATCACCAAAGGCTAGTACTAGTGCAATGCCAGAAGCTAGGGATGTGACAACTCACCCCCACTAAACAAGAATCTCGTCTCGAGATTCAAGCGTAGGGTAGGATGAAGGGGAAACGCAAACTAGTACAATCTTCACGATCCAGGGTGCACTTCAGTTGAACGTTGATTCGATCACCATCATTGTCTTGAAGTCTTGCTCTGAGAACTCCAACTAACATAACAACGAGAGGGGAAGGGGACTCTAGAAGGACTGATCTTTTCGAAGATCGAACAACTCAGGATTAACTCACGGAATGAGACATAGGACCATCTCTCGGGTTGAGACACGAGATACACATCAAGAGGGGTGGAAAGAAACGGATGACGAAGGTTCACTAGGTGGACAACAATTCGACACTTAAGAAGGTGGTAATCGGTTGTCAACGTAGCGAGGAGTTGAGTTGCCATGATACCACAACGAGACACCTTCGGAACCGTGACTCGTAGATATCTCCCCTTAAGTGGCAAAAGAATTACCTTTGATTCAGAGATCATTGAAACTCTTTATACCAGCTTAAGGCAAATCATAATCGATCATTTAGAGGGGTTCGATAGAATGGCATACTCAAACTTGGATGATGTGGATTACCTTGTTGAAGACAACGTAATGGATGAATTTTGCTTATCACCGGAAATGGAAGAGACCCATGGTAGAATGGCACATTGGCGGTGCAAGCTAGGAACAAAATGCAAATGCTGGGAATGATTCTGGTAACTGGGGAAGAACCCAACAATAGAGAGTGAATTCACTGTTGAAGTGGTTATAGCATAACCGAGGAAATCTGGGGCAATCCCAGCTAGTGCCGATGATAAGACGTAGCGCTTGTGCGTGCTCTCAAGAACTTGAGCATTTCCACAATCATCACGGTTTTATCAACAACCGCGTCAAGGGTGCTGACAACACAACATACTACCATGATGAATAGCGATGGACGATGCAGATGCGAAGGAGGATAACACTTTCTCAGATTTCACCTTAGCGAGGCCAAGCAAATAAAATCTGGATGATCGACCGAGAGACATTTAGCACTCCGCTTCTAATGTTCTCCTTGATGTGCTAGTATAACCCATTCATA
>NW_025270936.1:0-1397 GCF_018294505.1 Triticum aestivum | reverse complement strand
GCACCCTAAAAGCCTAAGCTTTCATCATTTCGGTTTTTATCGACACCGAGGCACCCTAAAAGCCATGCATTAGTCACAAGTACGCCGGGGCACTTGATCCTACTTAATTAACTACTAAGATACCCCGGCCCATGCATTAGTCACAAGTACCCCATATGTCCTATTTTTAGCAAAGTCATGCTAAAATTCACGGAAAATTTCAGCATGACCTTTGCTGAAAATAGGACATATGGAGTACCCGAATTTGCCGGAATGGAAGTTAATCGACATTCCGGCAAACTCAAGGGCCTCTCGGGTGGACAAGGCAAAAAAGGCCTCCATCACAACATGGAAAATACATTGGCATGTGAAGAGGTGAAACAATATATGCATCTCCAAGCAGTATCATATTTGTAATGACTGAAAATATTTACTTCAGGAAATATTTACTACTGTAGTTTCTGTTACAAACAAAAAAAAGACTGAAGTTTGTCCTAGCTATATTTCAGGATGATTTTTCAGTTGCTCATGCTTTTTACAAATTGTAGCTACTGTTTTTTATACCTAAACAAAATTGCCCTAGCTATATTTGCTACTGTTTTATACCTAATTTTTTGCTACTGTTTTTTAATTTGCTACTGCTTTTTTTTATTTGCTACTGTTTTTATACCTAAACAAAATTTCCCTAGCTATATTTGCTACTCTTTTTTTATTTGCTACTGTTTTTATACCTAATTTTTTTGCTACTGTTTTTAAAATTGCTACTATTCTTTTAAAATTGCTACTTTTTTTATACCTAAACAAAATTACCCTAGCTATATTTGCTAATATTTTTTATTTGCTACTGTTTTTATACCTAATTTTTTTGGTACTGTTTTTTTAAATTGCTACTGTTTTTGCTACTACCCTAATTTCCTAAAAGATTTCTAACTTTGCTAACTGTGCTAGATTTGCCCTAAAATCTATGCACAAAAACACAGAGAAGGCATTAGGCATTACACAAAAACACAGAGAACTGCTATAATTTACAACAGGCTTTTGGTTTCTGGAACCATTTCATGCCCAAGTGATCTGATCCTTGTACTTTTGCTACAATGATACAGTGATACAAGTAGAATATGAAGGCATTAGGCATTACAACAAAAGGAACAGAGCTGCTATATTTACAACATGCTTTGTATTATTTTATATGGGAAAATTTTGTTTTTGCCACTAGATTTTGTCAAATTTTCTTATGCCACTCTAGATTTTGACATCTCGCTTTTGCCACTCTTAGTTTGTGACAATTATCACAATTGCCATTCTGTTAGGTTAATGGATGTTTTGACCAAACGGAGCAGGGAAAAGACCATATTGCCCTATGTTATTTGTTTTGCTTTTGACACTCCAGTTTTCGCCAAATATTGCTTTTGCCACTA
>NW_025270935.1:0-1397 GCF_018294505.1 Triticum aestivum | reverse complement strand
GAGATCTTTTGATGGACTTGCCATTGGTTGATAAACCGGTTCCGGCTATCCTTATGAACTGTGATAATCAGACTGTCATCACTAAGGTGAAGAGTTCAAAGGACAACATGAAGTCCAACAAACACATAAGAATGAGATTAAAAGCTGTCAGCAAATTAAGAAACTCCGGAGTGATAGCGTTGGACTATGTCCATACGGCTAAGAATTTGGCAGATCCCTTTACGAAAGGGCTATCACGTGTAGTGATAGATAGTGCATCAAGGGAGATGGGTATGAGACCCACATGAGTTGCCATGGTGGTAACCCAACCTATGTGATCGGAGATCCCGTGAAGTAGGACCTGGGAAAACAAGCCAGTGGTGAACTGAGGAGAGTAACTTTCCTAACCCACTCCGTTGGAGATGCAATACTCTCGGAAACTGTATGAAAGGATGACTACTTTCTTAATGTGTTCCAAGGCTTATATATATAAGCAAGATGCTATCCTACAGAGCGATCTTTGGAGGAACACACCTATGTGAGCCCGACTGCTAGTCACAGTCTATGAGATTGGAGTGATCTCTAGTAAGCTCATGAATAGGCCAGGAGTGTGACTTATATGCTCCACCCGAGGGGTTAGCCTTCGGCAGCCCAGTACTAGTAAGACATGTGGTGAAACTTCTTTACGCCAAACTGACAATTCAAGGCATAGTCCATTGTTCAGTTGTGAAGGAGTGTAGCTACTTGCGCTAGGTGAAGCTCAACCTTAATAGGTCTTCACTCAAACACTAGTATATCAAAACAATGTTTGGAACAAAGGACAAAGTGGGCCCCTGAGATCTGGTGGGGGGTTGTTGAAATGTGAGATGGGCGTAGAGCCCATATGACAATTTCAGATTTGATCTCTAAGGGCCCATGAGGGTGGCATGACAAGGTGGTGGGCAGTTTAGTCCCATCATGCTAGTGGAAGGAAAGTTGGAGTGGTTTATAAGGGTGGCTCTTCTACATGCTATTGGAGCTTGAGAAGAGAAGAGGCCCTCGCGCGCTCCTCCTCCGCCGCCCGCCTCGCCACGCCACGCCTCGCCACGACGCGCCGCTGGTTGCGGGAATGAGCCGAGCCGAGCTCACACCTATGCGCTTATTTTTGCCAGTCACTAACGGAGAGTTTCTGACAGCAGGGACACGATCTGAGACGTCGGATCGTGGGCTGTCACGGACTCGGACGTGGGTCGAGCCCACGTCTCTCCACGCGGCTGCGTCTATATAAGTGTGCGGTGTCGCCTAACCCTAGCCGCCACGATCAGATCACATATGCTCCACACAAACCGCCCACCATCGTTCCTTTGCTGCTGCTGCCGCCGGTGACTCCATCCGTCCGCCGCGTACACGGTCGATGGGAGAGCAGGTCTTCGAAACTC